>NW_024732867.1:7157757-7245100 GCF_018991925.1 Homarus americanus | reverse complement strand
CGTTAATCGCCCGTAAGGCGATTGCCTCCACTCATTCTTATGGCCTCCCTGCCGCCGTTAATCGCCCGTAAGGCGATTGCCGCCACTCATTCTTATGGCCCCCCTGCCGCCGTTAATCGACCGTAAGGCGATTGCCGCCACTCATTCTTATCGCTTCCCTGCCGCCGTTATTCGCCCGTAAGGCGATTGCCGCCACTCATTCTTATCGCCCCCCTGTCGCCGTTAATCGCCCATAAGGCGATTGCCGCCACTCATTCTTATGGCCCCCCTGCCGCCGTTAATCGCCCGTATGGCGATTGCCGCCACTCATTCTTATGGCCCTCCTGCCGCCGTTAATCGCCCGTAAGGCGATTGCCGCCACTCATTCTTATGGCCCCCCTGCCGCCGTTAATCGCCCGTAAGGCGATTGCCGCCACTCATTCTCATGGCCTCCCTGCCGCCGTTAATCGCCCGTAAGGCGATTGCCACCACTCATTCTTATGGCCTCCCTGCCGCCGTTAATCGCCCGTAAGGCGATTGCCGCCACTCATTCTTATGGCCTCCCTGCCGCCGTTAATCGCCCGTAAGGCGATTGCCGCCACTCATTCTTATCGCCTCCCTGCCGCCGTTAATCGCCCGCGAGCGTTTTGCCTCATTCTTATATTTTACCCCTGCCGCCGGGTTAATCGCCCGTAAGGCGATTGCCGCCACTTTCATTCTTATGGCCCCTGCCGTTAATCGCCCGTGGGCGATTGCCGCCACTCTGCTTATGGCACCTGCATGGATTGTTAAGCCACGTAGGCCGATTGCGCCACTCATTCCTATGGCCTCCCTGCCGCCGTTAATCGCCCGTAAGGCGATTGCCGCCACTCATTCTTATGGCCTCCCTGCCGCCGTTAATCACCCGTAAGGCGATTGCCGCCACTCATTCTTATGGCCTCCCTGCCGCCGTTAATCGCCCGTAAGGCGATTGCCGCCACTCATTCTTATGGTCCCCTTGCCGCCGTTAATCGGCCGTAAGGCGATTGCCGCCACTCATTCTTATGGCCTCCCTGCCGCCGTTAATCGCCCGTAAGGCGATTGCCGCCACTCATTCTTATGGCCCCCCTGCCGCTGTTAATCGCCCGTAAGGCGATTGCCGCCACTCATTCTTATGGCCTCCCTGCCGCCGTTAATCACCCGTAAGGCGATTTCCGCCACTCATTCTTATGGCCCCCCTGCCGCCGTTAATCGCCCGTAAGGCGATTGCCGCCACTCATTCTTATGGCCCCCCTGCCGCCGTTAATCGCCCGTAAGGCGATTGCCGCCACTCATTCTTATGGCCCCCCTGCCGCCGTTAATCGCCCGTAAGGCGATTGCCGCCACTCATTCTTATGGCCCCCTGCCGCCGTTAATCGCCCGTAAGGCGATTGCCGCCACTCATTCTTATGGCCTCCCTGCCGCCGTTAATCGCCCGTAAGGCGATTGCCGCCACTCATTCTTATGGCCTCCCTGCCGCCGTTAATCGCCCGTAAGGCGATTGCCGCCACTCATTCTTATGGCCCCCCTGCCGCCGTTAATCGCCCGTAAGGCGATTGCCGCCACTCATTCTTATGGCCCCCTGCCGCCGTTAATCGCCCGTAAGGCGATTGCCGCCACTCATTCTTATGGCCCCCTGCCGCCGTTAATCGCCCGTAAGGCGATTGCGCCGGCCTCCCTGCCGCCGTTAATCGCCCGTAAGGCGATTGCCGCCACTCATTCTTATGGCCCCCTGCCGCCGTTAATCGCCCGTAAGGCGATTGCCGCCACTCATTCTTATGGCCCCCCTGCCGCCGTTAATCGCCCGTAAGGCGATTGCCGCCACTCATTCTTATCGCCTCCCTGCCGCCGTTACTCGCCCGTAAGGCGATTGCCGCCACTCATTCTTATCGCCCCCCTGCCGCCGTTAATCGCCCGTAAGGCGATTGCCGCCATTCATTCTGATGGCCCCCCTACCGCCGTTAATCGCCCGTAAGGCGATTGCCGCCACTCCCGCTGGCGAGCATGGCGACCCACAAGCTGTCCTTCTCTGAGCGTCCTCACCAACCAGCTCTCTCTACATCACGCTTGTAACCATGCTGCCTTCCCAGCACCAAGCTGCATTGTACATCCAATACAACATGTATATAGAGAGCACATTGTGAGTTTCCTTTCTCCAACCCATCCTGAGTGTGAACCAAACAATCTCATACCCCACACTGTACTTCAGAACGCATTACTCAGTCGGGATGTTCAAACCTGGAACTAGCGGATGTCCGGTCAACTAGAGGTCACAGCCTCAAGTTGGATGTCCGGTCAACTAGAGGTCACAGCCTCAAGTTAAATAAGTCACAAACACAGAAATTGTCAAAGTGAACTTTTTGTTATAAGAGTTGTGAAATCTTGAAATAACCTGCCAGAGAGTGTTGAGGCGGCACCGAGAGTGAGTGAACTCCTTCAGGACCAGACTTGACAAGCACTTTAGCAGGTACAGATTCATTCTGGACCGGTAGTGCTTAACAGAGAAATGACCGACTTGCTACAGAGCTACAGCGTTCTGGAGCGAAGAGAATAAGTGAATAAAGTAAAGGAAGTTAACTGACAAGAACAAAAGAAGACTGAGCCCCATCCCTCCCCTAACTTATTAAATTTCTGGGTGCGCCCCGGAACACTGTTGTGGGTTGAGAAGAATGAATCTCTAACTTAAATGAGGGATGATAGAATGTATTAAGTTCCTCGATATCATGGTCATAGAAGTGTACGGAACATAAGTACTGAGCCAGAGCAAAATTAGCAGACAGAGAAATGGGATAGAGAAAGCTGAACATCCGCGGATCTGTTAGTAAATGAGATAAAATAAGGAAAACAGGTTGAGACGAAAACTTAAATAAAAGAGATACAAAATATTTGGAAGCTTTTAGGCAGAGTATCAGGATTAAGCGAATACAGATGAAAGATCTACAGTAAATTAAATTATTGTAGATGCAAAAGCCTAAGAAAATCGTCTCCATTGTAAATATCTATGCTTCACATTTACATTGCATACGCTTCTTATTCACTGAACACTTATTTCTCAAAACTAATACAAAATAAATATTATTAAACCTTTAAACCAACACCAAAAGTCGAAAGGTCATATTCATAAGATACAACGATTAAACTACTTCCCCTCTCTCTCTCTCGCTCTCTCTCTCTTTCATTGACTAATTCCCTACCTCCTCCCATCTCTCTCTCTCTCTCTATATTCATCCCAATGTCTCTCCATCTCATTTCCCGTTTCTCTCTTTGCTTCCGCTTCTCTCCTCTCTTCATATATATTACCAGTCTATTTTGTATCTCTGTTTATCTACCATTCTTTCTCTGTTCTACCTCATTTAGTAACTTCCCTCTAACTATCTGTACCCACCTCTCGACTACACTGTGTGAAAATGTAAAAGGGTGAGTGTGAATGTGCGAGCGGGACTGTAAATGTATAACTATGACTGTAAATTAAAAGAAAATGTGTAAATGTGGTGGTAAAGTAGTGAATATGAGCATAAATGTGGATGCTAGAATTAAATACCGATCAGTTGGTGCGAGGATTTAATGAACAATCGAAATTATGAATTAGAATAATATTGCCTAGATAGTTGGTCCATGTTTTTGTTAAGGAAACTGTATACTGTATGTGCATTTTTATACTCAGCAAAACCGACTCTTAAGTACAAATACTGTGTTTTTTTACCCCGTGAGCATTAAATAATCATGAAACATATATAATTACATATGACCTGCAAGTGAAAAATTACTGTCACCGAGTTTATACATGACTTATACCACAGTAAGTCGCACATCATGTAAAAGTTACTACTATGATCTCATTCATTATTAAAACTGAGAACAGGTATAATATGTGTTCAATGAAATGAAGAAACTTATAGTACAGAAAGCTGCCCCAGGGAACAGCCTGGGTAAGCGTGTTCATAAGGCTGTATGAGAAACGTGAGCCTTAATAAGTGAGATAATAAGAGCGAGGTTGGCGTGCGAGAGGATCCATCACCTTGCCTGGCTCTTCTCCGCTCGACCCAAAATATTCAGTGAAGGTTTACCAACCTCTTCGAATATTAATCATTTCATTCATAATAAAAGGTATATATGTTTACAGATTATACTATTTTTCAATATATTTCTAAATTTAACTGTTTGCAAGTAGAGGACACCAGTAAATCCGGTTCATATCACTCAGGATATCATTATCTCACATAACAGGAAAAGACTATGTGGTAGCGTTCACCACTCAGTACATAACACCACAGCATAGAGAGAACACCATCATTTCACAATAAACCAACAATTAGAAACTATATATAACATAATATATAAGAATATTATTAGTGGAGGGGTAGCGGGAAGAGTTCATTCATAACTGTGGTGTGGGTCAGTTGGTGCTCCTGGCCATCACTAGTGCTATCAAGATGGCTACTAGTGGAAAGGCTCGGAACGGACAGCCAAAAAATATCTCATCATTAATCTCACGGTTGCACGGTGCCTTTACAGATGCTATGGCTCCACCGAAATTAGTAATAGAAAGACGAACTTTAGAAAAGACGTGGAAATTAATGGATAAAGTGGTAAAGCAGTGTCAGCAATCTAAAATGAACTTGAAAAACTCCCCTCCATTCATTCTGGACATTTTACCGGACACCTACCAACATCTCAGACTTATCTACACTAAATATGAGAATAACCTTGCTGCTCTTAATAGTAATGAGTATTTCAAGGTAAGACAGAGTTCATTGACTGGGTTAGCTTGGGGTAGTGAGTGGGAACCAACACCACACACGGGGGTTTACTGAGTTAATGTTTTATTTCAGTGGGTAGTTCAGTAAGTACTACTATTACACACCTCAATCCTGGTCACTCATATCACCACCTGTGTCCCTGTCTTAGAATAATGAAGGAATATATTACTGTATTTCTCAGGTAAATGTGTACCTAAGTAGTGTTCACGATCTCTTGTGTAAAGAACTACATTGTCAGTCCTTTAAATATCTTGAAGTTACTGTCATTTTGAAAGTAATGTAAAATGTACATTAAGACTGAAGAAAATGTACTGAGAATTATTATAACCTGGTGTGGTATTGATGTGTAGTGTGGTATTGCTTCTCTAATAACAACACAATCTTATTTTCTACAATATACAAATAACTTTAATTAATTTCTGATATTTTGGTTTTTCTTGGTGATGTTGAACTCAAACCATTATAACAGCTAGTGTAAAGTGAGGGACTTGGTACCTTGAACACATGGGGTAGTGGTTAAGTGTACAAAAATATAATGTGGTTTTGGTGTCATGTAAGCTATTTAATGTAGCTATGAAGATCTACAGTAAAGAAAGGATTAATACTTTATTTCTTGATAGATAAAATTTTAGTTTGGATCATCCCAGTATTTAGATCTCCAAACTAACCTAACCTAACCTGACCTAATTTGACCTATTCCCCGGATGACAAACTAAAATATTACCTCTTAATATTCTTGATTGAAACTTTATTTATGATATATATGTTTTAGTAGATCAAATAACAGTCCATTATGGTGTTAAGAACAGAACAAGTGTGACCGCCAGAAGTACGTTGATACAAACTGTGTTAACTCATCTGTGTGTGAGTGTGGCAAAGGTTGTGGGGCTAAACCTTTGGCCATAACTAAAGACAATCCTCAACATTTTATATTGTCTATTTTAGTAAACTTCTATATAACATCTCCAGTGAAGTGTCACCTGTTGTAAACAAGACTCTTCATGTTGGCTGTTGCTTTTGTGGTTCTTTAAAAAAGGAAAAATGATCAAACCAAATTATACCTACATAACCTTAATTGATGATCATAGAATATGTTTTAGTTGGGTTAGGTTGGGTTGGGTTGGGTTGGGTTGGGTTAGGTTAGGTTAGGTTGGTTTTTGGTGATTTTTCTATGTTTTTTTTTTTTACACAGAAAAAGGGGTAGGTTAAGTTAGGTTATATTTCTTTCGGTATTAGAAATATCATAGAAGAAAAATGTCTTAGAATGGTCTAAACATTCGGAAAAAACATATTTCTCACACCGAGAGAGAGAACGGTGTATTAATGACAGAGAAGATAGACAGGTGCACGAGTCAGTCATACGGTTCTGAATGAAAATTTTGCAGGAACATAAAATTATAAACAATTAAAAGGTGGGGACTGGATGTAGATTATAGCATGTGGATGACTTTTCTTCAACAGAGAAAAAAAAGTCATGAAATGCATGATGTAGTGGTGTAAGGGTTCTGTAACTCTGGATGACACATCTCGTACGTCCCAGCTTACAGGGGAACGGATGCACCAGTATCAATACATCAACTTGAGCATATTTTTATTCTTTGGCTGGGTGACATGTGGTTCATCTTTGGTGTTCTCATTTTATCTAATAAAAATTGGCCAGAGGTATACCAGATGTTGTTGAAAGTTCTTAGCGACCATTATACTAATATATGAAACAGAACTTTTTATTACCTGTAGCAAGGGTCAGTCATTTATATTATTTATAATGAAGAATCACTTGAAATTGCCACCCAAAACAATCATTGGTAGAGGGACAGAGTTAAAGGGACACTCACTTAACAACATTACCATAAACAATCATTGTAGACCTAAAACACTATGATTTAATGCATTTATTTATGTACCATAACATAAAGACACAATGTCATGGCAATACTGTATAACATCAATAAGTACAAAATAATGAAGAAAAACAATAATTGGGAATCACTGGTGCATGTGTGGGAGGCAGAGTCAACACCGGTTTACATCGCCACCGTGAGATGGCAGCATTTACCCGGTAGCAAAGATCATTCCACATTCGGAGGAAGGTGGTGCAACCTCATGGGACCTTAAACATTTTTTGAATGCCGTCACGAAGACCCGGTTATTGCAGCTAACTACAAGTCTATCGGGATTTATTCTGGTATTACAATGAAAGGGTTAAATACTGGTGTGGTATCTACATGTTACCTTTAATTGTATGCACACTAATGTATAAAACTGACAAAAACAGTAAAATATTTCTATTCAGTGGCCAGACCAAGGTAGGTTAGCTTAGGTGATGCTGTATGATGAGGGGTAAAGGCTTAGCTTAGTTCTGTGGGTTTTTATTATTAGGGGGGACCTTGACCAATATGTGCGAGTTGATACCTGAACAGCTATTTTTGATTAGCTATCACCAACACTTATGAAGCAAGAAATGAGAACCAACCAGTCTAAATTTAACAATCCTTGGTGAGGTTGGTTAGGTTAGGTTTGATTGTTTCTTTTAGTTTGCCCCCCTTGTTTTGAAACTTATTTTGTAGCACTCACTGGAATTATACAGTAGTCTGTGCTCGACGACAAACACAGGCCTAGTGGGAGATATCTTGTCAAAAATATTGTGGTAAATCACTAAGACCACAGAGCCAAACTGAATCTTTATCCTCTTGGCTTATGTATATTTTTACCCTTTCATAAATTATACCTAAGTTTATTCAATTATGGTATCTTCAGTTTCTCATCTACCTCATTGCTCTGCCAACTTGTCAGGTGACTCAAACTATAGGCTAGTGGAGAGGAAATCAGTCTCCTCTATTGTGTAATGCATAATATACTGTCCTTAATTGTCTGTTTATAATTAAGGTGAGATTATATACAGTATTAGGTTACTACTTTGCCAATGGAGGTTTTACACTAAAATTTCATAGTAGGCTTTCAGTCCAGCAGAAGTAGGGCAGGGCTGTGAAAATTAGTTCTGCTAGGATATATGTATTTACAGTATAGGGTCTAGGTAAAACAAACATTTGACTGAAGTTGACTTAACCCTTTGGATGTGTATTTCATCTCTAAACAACATTTCCAAATACAGTAGTGTCAGTTCTCCAGAAAAACATGAAAATGGAAACTGGTTCATTATTGCAACATTGAAACCTGTATTTAATGGACTATATAGAGATTAAAATGTGTTATATTGAGGGTCTGTTACATGGAGGCTTCACTGTACTGTACTTTTTATCAAGACAAAACCATAGTGTCCATATGTCATTAATAGTTCTTAAAACAATATTTGACAGCAGGGGAAAAAATATGAAGGAAAAATTAAAATGAAATGTTGTATTTATGGACTCCTCATTTTATGCCGTACATGGTGTCAGGCTATCGAGGAATCTCCTTTTAAAGATTTCAAAACACCGTTGATAAGATTTGCACTCAAAGTACGCCTCCAACAGAGCGACCCTCTCGGCCCGCTTAAGACTCATTGTCGACTGACTCACACTTACCTCCCTCTACCCGCTTATGCGTGAAGTCACGTGACTGGTACATTACTCAGCAATCTTCTGCGATGTTTCCAGCATGTGCCGCGTGAAACCATGGATGGCTATCGTTAGTCATTAAACTACAGTACCTGTACTATAAATTGCCAAACTTTGAGTATGGGTTGTTTTGAGACACCCTGTATTAGCTAACACTATACAAGGAGCGCAGTGGTCGAGTGGATACAGGAGTCGCCTTCTGTTCCAAGGATCGGTGGTTCAATCCCTGGGCACTCCCAGTTCACCCAGCAGTAAATGGGTACCTAAGCTTACAACTTGGGGAAGTGAAGGCGGTCGAGTGCAGTACCGGCCATGCTGCCTCCTTGTGTACTGAAGGCTTAGTATACAGTGTGTTGTATCCACACTGCCCCTAACAGGCAGTCATGCCTATGGGACCAACTTTCAACACTATGCAGTATCAGATGTTAAAAATTCTTAAAACCTTTGCTCTGGCATTCGAAAGAAAATACCTACATACCATAATAGATTTTTACACTCACCATTAACCACTGTGCTGAATAAAACTGCCTAGCATTGGGGAATTAAGATATTAAAATTGGCATTCAGTTGTGAAGGAGTTAACTAAAATATATGCTGGTACTGTATATCATATATTTTTTAATTTTTTCTGGTAATGGAACCAACACATTACAATTACTTAATACCTGTACAGTATTCTCATATAAGAAACATATTGGGAGGTAAGATAGGGAGAACAAAAATACCCAGCTATATAAGCACTCCATAAAGTTTATACTGGACCCACCTGAGCCTTCACCTTCTCCTAGGGTGATTGAGTATCAAATTCCACTTCCCTCCTTAAAAAAAGCTCCCATAAGACCACATGAGCCCCAACTGCATTGTGGTGTCATGCATGGCTATACTGTTGACATGAGCTTTGATCCTTCCATCTGACCAGTTGCAAATTTTTCTCTTGCAAAGTGAGAGTGGTAGAAATAGGGTCTTCACATTGTAGCATAATTACATTAAGTGAGTCCGCGTCTATCACCCCATCTGTCTGCTCTGTTAAAGATTTTCACCTTGATGGGGTACAGTACAATACAGTATTTATTTTCAGTATACATGCATTATATTTTTTACTTTTTGAATTCCATGTTATCAGATATTATCTAATCACAGAGGACATACAAATTTTATAAAAGGCACTTAAACCCTCACATATTCACTGATAGAAACAGGAACCCACCTTGACAGTGTGTTGTGAGACTTTTACTCTGAGAAAATAGTGCCAATTACTATTCTCTTTTTAATGGAAACAATTTAATTCTGATAACTACTTTGAACACTTCCCTGTAATGCAGTTCACAATGTACAATAAAATTTGTCAAAAAGAGAAAATGTAAAACATTATACACTCACACTCTGAATACCGGTAACTTCGTTCTGGAATAATATTGGACCTGTATCAATTTTCGAGCGTCTACACGCGTGAGTTTTTATATTCATACTCTTATAGTTACGTGGATATCCTTATATATTTATATATTAGATGCTACAAACCATACTTTTGTAGTGCCTTCGGGTGTGGCACTGTTCAAAGCATGGTTGAAGGCAGAGAGCAGTGTCACATTCCACACAAATGTACTGTACAGTATTGTACATTGTGTCCTTATGTCATGAAACCAAAGAATCTATTGTTTTTTCCCGACTACTGTATTACCCTTGTAATAACAGGAAAGGGTCGACCTCCCTACTCTCCTCGGAGATACTGCTATGAGTCACCCCCACGGCCTGCATCATCAAACAAAATCTGTGGGCACATACTGTATGCATCATCATTTTATCCAGTCCCAAAGTATTTGGGCCAACAGTAATAGAATTGAGGCACCTAAAAAACTACAATATTTAGGGTTGACTGTAGTGATTTATAGACAGCTAGGGGGTGCATGAGCAGTTCTGTACGGAGGTGTTTCAGTACAGTACAGGAAGTTTAAAAGGCTAAGAACAGTGGATATACTGTATACAGTAGATTAGCTGGTATAATACTGTACAGTTTAGTGAGAATGGGTCCCATATGCCTGACATCCCATTAGGGACATGGTAGCCACTGCATGATGAGGACTTAAGCCTTTAGTACACAAGGAGACAACATAGTTGGCACTGCATTCTACAGGTACTGCCTTTCACATCTCCAGTGTGTAAAGTTAGATTCTCATTCTGCTGATGGGTTGATGGGCTCTACCGCTCACTCAGTGAATGGCTGTTTGATTTAAACAGGTGACCCATTGTGTCAGGTGATTGCCTGGTAATCATATAACACTAAGAGTTGGAGCAGAGGTGCACTATGCAGGGTATGTGATGCATTGTTCTCCAGAAACTAAAGATTATTAGGTTAGACTTTCAAAATTGTCAATGACATTAATTTAGCATGTGGCACCCCACAGTCTTAACTTGCTGAAGATGTGCAGGAGGGAATATCTCCCACAATTTATGTTTTGATTAGTTTTAAAAGAAGTTTTTTGTTTTTATTAAAATGGATATTTTTGCATTTAAATTGCGAATTTCTGGGTATGAAAGGTAGCGTTTTGGAACTGAGCATCCAGGAAAAATCTAGCCTTAAGTTAAGGCTTTTAGAGAGGGGGTGGAGTAATGGTGGGGGTCTAGTACAGTACAGAACTCAGCCATCTTGATAAGGCTTATTGTTTGTGGTTTAACTCGGTTTTATTTTATTTATATTTGTCAATACCTTGAGGGCCTAGCAACTGTTCCAGTCTTTCTGGAAAATTTGCCATTAATTTTTTCTGCTGTACTTTGATGCCTTTCATGCCGAGGCCTTGCACGCTCTGCTGTTAATGGTGGTCCATCTTTGGTGCTTTTGATAGTTTTGTTAGAGAGAATCATTAGGCCTAGCTACCTGTTACTAATAATCTTATCTCTCATTCCCCACAGGTGTTTGTGGAGAACATGATGAGAAAGTGTAAACAAGCTCTGCTGCTCTTTAAAGAAGGAAAAGAGCTAATGTTCGATGAAAGCTCTCACTGCCGCCGCAACCTCACAAAACTCTCACTCGTGTTTTCACATATGCTGTCAGAGCTCAAAGCCACATTTCCTCAGGGTTCCTTCGCAGGGGACCAATTTCGGATTACAAAAGGAGATGCCGCGGACTTTTGGAAGAAATGTTTTGGTGATAGGTAAGTTGAAAGGAAGACTTTTTTTTTTCTTATATCTTTACCAAGTGAATAGGCTAAAAGAACAATCTGTATTAAGTGGATGATATTTGCTGTTATGTTTCCCTGGTTCAATTCTTCATGACCTGACAGCCTCCAGGAACCTCTACCTGTTATTCCCAAGATCTCTTGTAGAAGTTACTTTAAATACTTGTCTGCATAAAAAGGATAGAGTCAAAGCTGGTGTATGGCAAGTGGTGCTAAGTTGGAGTTTAGTGAATTAGTTTTTGAGGGAGACTGTTACAGTATTTGGTAATGGATGTTTTATGGTATGATGATGGTCCTGTTTTAGTGTATGTGGTGAAGGAGGAGGAGGTTGGTGGAGTATGTTACAAGGGTGGTTGTCTGCAAGGCTTGTGCTAGGAATTGAGGAACAGTACTTATAATGTTGATGTGTTCCTTCTGTATAGGAAATAGTTGTCATTAAATAAAAGTGGTTGGTGTTTTTGGAGTTTATTCAACCTAATGTAGTTCTAAGATTGACTTTTTTGTGGGGTGTGTAGTGGTTATAGCTGGCACAGTTTATGATGATTCTGATAAATTGTATTTGTAAGTTATGTGTTTTCTTGAGTTGACCATAGGTGGTGATTGTGAGAACTTTTACTGTTTTGAGTTTATGTGTGAAATTGCATTATTTATTTTGTTTGTACTGGTGTGAATGTCTTTTGCAGTCTAATGCCATGATCAGAATTTGTGAGTGTGTTAAGGATGAGGGCGTGAAAACCATTTTTGTCTTGTTATGAAATTTCAAGGTGGATGTGAAAGGAGGGGTTCTTGTTTTAGCATGTCAAAAGGCTACTGTGAGTTTGCCTGTGTATGATAGAAGTACAGTACAGTACAGTATTGTATTGAGTGGGTGGCTGTAAGTCATGGATGAACAAGTTGAAAAGGGGCAGAAAGAGAATGGAACCCTATTCCTAGGCTTGTAATATTTTGCTGATGTAAATGTATTGTACAACTGTGTTAAAAGGTGTACAGTATTAATGTCTGTTGCAGCCAGAGTAGTTTAGAGAGGTAAATGTCTGGAGTAAATCCCATCAAGAATATATTGAGGTGATGGCGAAGTGAAAAGATGGATAACGAATTACATGGGAGCCAGTGGGATGTGAAGCTGAATGGATTTGATAACTAGTCTGTAACTTAAGTACACAGCATAAGCTTAGTTTTAGATTTGATGACTAGTCTGTAACTAAAGTACACAGCATAAGCTTAGTTTTAGATTTGATGACTAGTCTGTAACTTAAGTACACAGCATAAGCTTAGTTTTATAAGTGATTTGTTCAGTTTTAATTTTGGGATGTTGTGATTAACAGTATTGGGATGATAATGGCTGTTTACTGTATGGTAGGTATTTCGTAAAGTATCAAGGAATGGCCAAAAATTTCAGAGGTTGTTTATTGGACCAAAGTATTTTTAAATGAGTATTGGAGATGTAGTCTTGGCCTGAAGCTGAAAAGTTTAATACTTTGTGACGGCTGTTTGACTATGTACGTATAGGGAGTATTGGGCGGTTGGGTTTACATGACTGGTTTACTTGGCTTCAGTTTTCAGGTGGGTTAAAGCTGATGGGCAGATGGATAGTGTTTCTTAATGTGTTTGGTTTTTGAAATTTGAGATGAACTTTCTGGGTTTTTAGAAGTTCTTTGTGAATGGCAGGAGACTTGTTTGTGGGAGTTTTCTACGTTTGTGTCGATATTTTCCAATTATTTTATTTTTCCCGTGTTATATATGTCATGTCTTGTGGGACCTTTTTTTTTATCAACTTTGATTCGGTGTAATGTGTCTGTTGAAAACCTGTATATGAAGTAATATTTTACTCTGTACAGGAAGTTGTTTTTTTTAGGCCAGCGGTGGTAAAACTTCCTAAGGTGGATATCCGTTAGGTAGGGGAGAAGGATTGTTTTTAGGGCTCCAAAGGTCAGAGGGAAGGTGACCTACTTTCAGAGAATGGTTCTGCGTAGTAACTTGTATCTGGGAATTTATGTGTTAATTGGAGGAAGGTAAATTGTTAACACAGTATTGAGTAGATGAAAATGTATTAATGTATAAAGAAAAGAAATCTGAATTGTTTTACATTACTGAATAGAAAGTTAAATGTGCACTACAGTATACTTACAAGAAGCAGTCAGGATATACTGACCTAGAACATGGACAAAATAATAATGGGTTGTAATTAAACACCTTCCATTTTTAGTCAGAGGAAATACAGTAATAAGGTGGGTTTGAAGAGCGTCCAAAACAGAGAGATTCTATTCTTATGTTGAGAGTTTAAAAAAAATTTGTCCATTATGGTCAAATTTAATCCGTATATTTGTACATTTGCAGGATATATCTATACAGTCCCTATATTAACAGTATACCGTACAGTGTTTCCCATACCTATGTTTTTCCTGTCATGTTACACTTATTTGGTTGTACAATACACCGGTCACACTTCATGAAGCTGTGCCCTATTGGGATTTAATGCTTGTAAAATAAAGTACATCTACAGTACTAACTGCAAAATCCTATTACTCCTTTAACCTTACTTACATAGAATGGGAAATGAAATGGTAATTTGTACCTTTTTTTTTCAACTATTAATTTGGGAACAAATAAAAACTTAGGGTTATGTAGATCTGGATGTCATCAGTATTCAAAGTATAGCACCACTGTTTCCACACACCCTTTGAGCTGCTCTTATTTCTTTACTCTACGATTCTACTATATTAAACTAACAACTATAACAAATTGACAAAGATGACATATGCAACGTGGTGTATAAGCATAGATAAATGCAGGTTGAGTTTGTTAGGTGGTTGGTTGAGGGATAAGTCAGCTGGTCCGACAGCCAAGGTCCCCGTGCACCTGACTGGCACACCTGCCTCCTGTACCTGTCATCCATAAACATTTTGTTTGCACTGATCACTGCTAGCTGTTTACACCGAAGCCAAATAATTTTTTACAGAAAAAACATTTTGAAGAATGCACTGTACTTCTACACATATTTTACCTGCAATGTCTGTGTGGCCAGGAGTGGTGTTCTTTGTGGGTGTGAGAAAATTGCTTCAGAAATTTCCTCTTATGTTTTATCTACAGTGCTATGACAGTACATTTATTTTCTTTGGCACATGGGTGGAAGACTATTATAGTGATGGTAACATAGAATATACGCTTCCCAGGACAATCCAAACCGTTCTGACCTGACCTGACCTAACCTAACCTAACCTAACCTACTGCAGTGTAAGGAAGTGTCTTGTTATGACTGATCATATCAAATGTTTCAAAGTTGTTAGCCTTTAACAGAGAAAAAAAGTGATTGTGGGTTCATTATAAATGTTTTCTCTGTTGACTCTCGGTGACTGATAACTGACAATGCCAGGTGGCTGGCAGTGACAGATGGTTTACAGTGACTGTATTCTGGTAGCTACTGGTGACTTAAATTGTGACAGAGACTGATCACTAATAGGGACTAGAGTGGCTGTGACAAGAAACTAGTAGATGTAATTAGTGATAAGGCTTGTAGTAACAGGCAATTGGGTGTAATTGGTAGGAGTCGCTAACTGGTTGCTGATAATGGTTCGTGATGACTCTTGTTTAACACTGACTGGTAGTGGTGACCTGTGGAGTCTGGTGAGTAAAAGTGGTGGTGGTTTTAGTAAGGAAATGACTAATGCATAAAAGTTTTCCCACCAGATGACACCGACAACAGCCAAACACACACTGACCCAGCTGTTGTCCCACCCTTTTACCCACTGTCCCACCCTTTTACCCACTGTCCCACCCTTTTACCCACTGTCCCACCCTTTACCCACTGTCCCACCCTTTTTACCCATTGTCCCACCCTTTTACCTATTGTCCCACCCTTTTTACCCATTGTCCCACCCTTTTTACCCATTGTCCCACCGTTTTAGGATAACAAATCTCAAGTGAGAATATTTTTGTAACAACTGATCAGCATCGTGTCGCAGTTACTAAGAGAAGGTTAAGAGGTATCTCGCCTGACACTTGGTGGAGGAACGAACAAGATGAAGTATCGGTAACTCTTTTCACTATAAAAGGGACGCGCTTTTATTATTTTATTTGGCCAATGTCGGAAGGGGGGTTTATTCACCGTCACAAAGGGTTAAAGGTGAGTTAGACCTACGGTTAGTCGACCTATGAATGGTGAGGTATGGGGGGTTTATTCACCGTCCACAAAGGGTTAAAAGGTGAGTTAGACCTACGGTTAGTCGACCTATGAATGGTGAGGTATGGGGGAAGAGATACTGTACCAGAGAATGTAGTGTATACTTAGTGTGTTAGGTGATGGAAGGGAATATTTGGATTAATTTATTACAGGGTTGTGGAGGAGAGAGCTGGGGAAGGTTGTGCAGGAGGGCTGGGAGGTTGCTGGGGAAGGTTGTGGAGGAGAGGGCTGGGGAAGGTTGTGGAGGAGAGGGCTGGGAAGGTTGTGGAGGAGAGGGCTGGGGAAGGTTGTGGAGGAGAGGGCTGGGGGAAGGTTGTGGAGGAGAGGGCTGGGGAAGGTTGTGGAGGAGAGGGCTAGATGGGGTTATGAAGGGGAGGGCTGGGAGAGGTAGCTGAGCCGGTAAGTGACAGGGTACCACACCGCCTATTGCTCTCCCCTTTTGTCTTTTACAGTACTTCAAAAAATCTACTGATTCAGCTTCATGAACGTGTGTGTGTGTGTGCGTGCGTGCGTCCGTCCGTCCCAGCTGTTGTAATAGGCTGTTGTGAATCCCCTAAATTAATGAGACATGAGGATGACCCGGTGCCTGATGGAGTTGTTTATCATCCCACCTAATAAATTCTGTCACCTGCTACACCAACATGCAGGTATTGATCCACGGCTTGGTACCATATAACTGGCATGGAGAAGATACCGAATCACTGGGCAAGGTGCTGGACCACGGCCACTGTCATTTCAAGTTTATTATGGTTGTCTCTTATGAGGTATTGTCTCGTCATACTTAATACTGTCCTTTGATGCTGCCAGTCACTCTTATGTCTTTCTTACCCATATTGGTTGTACAGTATTTTCCTCCTTCATGCCCTTCTCCTCCTCACTGTACCTGTCACACGAGTCTTATGTTTTGTTATAAACTCGCGTTACTCCAGGTTGTACAGTATTTTCCTCCTTCATGCCCTTCTCCTCCTCACTGTACCTGTCACACGAGTCTTATGTTTTGTTATAAACTCGCGTTACTCCAGCCACCTCGTCACACCTGTCATGCCCCTCAGTCTAATTATTGTGGGTGTGGCATATACTGGGTGTGGCATATACTGGGTGTGGCATATACTGGGTGTGGCATATACTGGGTGTGGCATATACTGGGTGTGGCATATACTGGGTGTGGCATATACTGGGTGTGGCATATACTGGGTGTGGCATATACTGGGTGTGGCATATACTGGGTGTGGCATATACTGGGTGTGGCATATACTGGGTGTGGCATATACTGTGTTATACTGGGTGTGGCATATACTGGGTGTGGCATATACTGGGTGTGGCATATACTGGGTGTGGCATATACTGTACTGTATGTGTTAGACTGTGCTTCAACAGAATAATTGGAAGGTTGTAAGCAGAGGTGTTTAGTGTTGCCTCTTTTAGTACATTTTGTGTGTATGAAATATTATAGACACTACTGATACTGTATGAACAACATGTTAAATTGCGTGAGCGTACGAAAACCTTAAAGAACGTCCTTTTAATTATGTGGTGCAAATATATTCTAAATATATCCAGTTTATTCTTTTATTATTCAAATTATCTCATCACTGGAATATTAATTGTAGGGGGCCAAGCTTATCAGTGAGTGAAGGATCAAAACTGTTTGCTTAGATAGGCAGGAAAATTGAGGTGTGTGTGTGTGTGTGCTTTATACAATAGAGAGAAAGAGAGATCCACAATAATTATGACAGGAAAAAAAACCTCACGTCTTAATATTGAAGTACTGTGCCTGTTATCACTAATCCTGCCCTAGTTTTATGTAGAGTGGATCAAGGGGGTACAGAAACCTCAAACAATAAGGGATCTGTTATATATAAGGACTATTGAAAGGTTGGGTGCAGAATATTGAGTAGAAATAAACCTTTCACATTTTGCCATATCTACAGTTTGAAGCTGAACCATATTATATAGCCATTTTTTTAATATTTGACGGTCATTATGGGGAACAGTCCTCTCGAGACATAATGGGTTAACTTAATTGGAAACGTGAATACAATACCAATCCGGCACTGTCTGGCAATGAAGTCAAATTCATGTTCCTTTGAGTTTTGGTGTTGCTGGATTGGAGTGCTCCTTAAGTTTCGGAAATGTACTGTACTATAATGTGTGTCCTGGAAGAGGGAAGGTAAATAAATTCTTTGTTCTCATTGAATTTGGAAATACTGTAACTACATTTCCACATATTATATATAAAGAACATCTGATTACTGGAAATTATTTTATTTATTTCGTCTGGTTTTTATAGGTTAGTTGTATGGTAGCATCCTGATTGGTATTTCTCTTACTTCAACTTGGGAAGGAAATGACGTTCTGATTAATGGTCTGAAGAAGCTGAACACTGATTGGTCAAAGGGTTATGAGAACTCTTCCCCAGCTTGTTGATAATTACAGTACTCTTACTTCTGTTAGTAATTTGCAGTGGTGGTGGATATTTTATTTATTTTTTGGAGGGGGGGGCATTATTGATGATATAATGCCCATAGTATTATTGTAGCTAATATAGTGCTGTATATATACTGTACTGTGCATTTTTACCACTTGTTGTGTGCAATGTTACATTATTTTACAGTACTGTACTTCATTTGTAAAGACTGAAAAGTTTACCATGCTGAAGGCACAACCACTGAAGCTAAAAGAGTGAGGGATGAAAAATTAGAAGTGTCATGTCAGCATATACTGTACAAGCACTTTATGATTAAGGTAAATTATGTGCATGAAAATACTTTAATACAGTAGAATCCCCCAAAACATTTGGTCTTGTGGTTTTGTGCTCAGTGTGTTGCTGTGGTTTGAAGAGGGTGGTTTGTCACTGATGGCTCACAATAGAGGTGTGTGTTTCATGTCTGGCTGAGGTAATGTGTAGGCCTTGTGACAAGAATGCAGTTGGTAGTGGACTTCTCCATGCCATTTACTCATTACAATGCAGTGTAACATTTTCTTGTATAGTATAGTACTGTAGTGTGCTTGGTCATTTATTCTGGATGCAATTGTACAGTAAAATAAAAAAAATTAACTTTTAAAAAATTTACTTCATGTTAGGAAATATTTTTGGTAATTCAAAAATCAGATTACATGGTGGAGGTGCTGAAACAAAACCCATTGTGAGCATCAGACAGGCTCAACAAGCAAGCATTGGTCCCATATTTAGAGTTTTTATTTTCTGTGTTCAGTGTATAAACACTTACCGGGTATGTATCTTTACAGTATACTGGTTCACTATATGAAATAATTCCATACAAACATACATTGTTCTTTATTCTTCCAGTAGATCAAATATTTGAGAAGTCAGTACAGTACTAGGAAGGGAAGTGTAAAGGTTCTTGAAGATTCCTAATAAATACACATTCCTGAAATTGTCATCTAGCAATAGCACATGCAAATCAAGATAGGTTCTTACTTAAAATATATGTACTATGTGAAAGTCAGGTAGCATTAACCCCTTGAGTACTATGAATGCCCATTCACTAAAATACGTTTACCCCTGAGAATGACAACTTAACCCCTTGAGTATAATGTTAAATCCCTTATGTATGATGCCTTATCTCTTTGAATGCTAATCCCCTTGAGTTCAGTAACACTCCACTCATGAGATAACATCATTGTACTCAAGGGGTTTACGTTAACATTTACCAAGTGTTGGGGTGAATGGTTGGTCTTGTACATTACAGTAGGCCTCAGCCATGATTACTTAAACCCATTCATATACAGTACTGTAGTTTGAGATGCAACAACCCAAGTATGAATACAACCTAGACCATTCCTACAATATACATGTACGTATATCACTTTAATTAAAACAGCTTAGTCCCTCTAGCTGGCAGCCATACACAGCAATAGCTTTGTCAACAGTGGTTAATACAGTGCCGTACCATCCATAACCACCGTCACAGACACGAGCATACTGGTGTTTGTGTAGCATAACACCTTCTTGATCATCACCTGTCATTATTAACAGTTAAAACATCATCCTTATCAACAACACCAGTAGTAATAACAAGAACCTTTTCAATGTGACCTAATTTAATAATAATTAGTGAAGGAGCAGCAGTAATTTATCATTGAGACTAAGAGTGATTAGAATTACCCAGGTTAGTCATAGTGATATTCCAAGAGTGCCTCCTGCCACCCTCTAAACCTTCTTAGGTACCCACATTGCACGTCAAAGTTAAGAGCGACAGTTCTTTGTGCGTCATATCCGTTTGGGGCGAGGACCATCTAGTGAGCAACACTGAGGCTCACACAGAGGCTCCTGATAACGTGTTTATTCTTTTCATTAGTTTTCTGTGTGTGTGTTTGAGATACTGTAGTGAGTGTAGTTGTAGTTACCTCTGTGAGAATGCTTATTATTCAGTCAACACAAACATTAATTTTAATTGCTAAACAATGTTCACCAAAACTGACTCAGGAGATATTATATACAGTACAGTACTTTAAGTTAGATGGGCTGGTTTGTTTTGTTTGATCATTGGAAAAAGATTAACAATTTTGTTATACTTGAATATTTACAGAAATTGCATGGTTTCATGTTTTCTGCCCAATTTATGTATGGTACACTTGTGGTTTATATTGTACAAACTGTGTAAATAATAAATTAAACTGGAAATCCCAGAACTGGTGTAAAACAAAGACTGAACTAAGTCGAGAGAGCGAGAGATTCTGTCATCTTGTACAGTACACCAGTCAGTGCTTTCATGGGGTCATGGATCTACAGTATACTCCCATTATCATGTGTGTCTTTGTTACCATGTACACTCTACCATGCTCACAAGCACCATACCTATTGCTTTGTCATATAGATTCCTGTCACCATGATTAAATGATACTGCACTCCCATGACTCAAGACTAAATCATAGTATCACATTATTCATATCTACAACCATGGTTACATACACCCACTTTGCCAGGTTTACTTGTACACTACAGCTCCTCCCCGACATACGACCTGCTGGACTTAAGACCACTCGCACTTACGACCTGCCTCATTCATACCAAAATTTTGTCAAATTACATATTTTCAAGTCCCAACGTCAGTACACAGAGAAAATTTTCGTTTGTAATTCACTTTAAAATGGCTGGGAAGCTTAAAAATGAGAGTTTTGTGGTGCAGAGAAGAAAAAGAGACACCCATTTTATATTTTATATGTATTATTTAAGCATTTTCGACTTACGACCTGGATTTGGGTCCCTAACCCCGTCGTAAGTCGGGAAAAGCTGTATTGATACAGACAGTAGGCAGCTACCAAACAGGGAGGTACTACCACCTGGGAAGATATTGGAAGCATAATGTGTTGTCTATGGTAGACCCTGCTGCCATATGGCATAAAAAAAATTGTGACCAAGTCCCTGGCTGCTGATCTGACTTTCTGCCTCATTTACACACAATTTCAGGGTTTCAATTGTTTCTCTTACTTTGACAACACAACATACATATTGTTTCTCACTCTTGATTTGTTTATTTTTTTCCATTTTGTATTTATTTAGTTTTTCAACCCCCCCAGGCCCTGATGAGGGTCGGTGACCTGTGCCTGGGTGGGCTAATCCCCGTAAAAAAACAAAAAACAAACAAACTCCTACGACCATAATATTGTATAGCAACTACTTTAATCACATGTAGTGACTATTGAGATTTCATGATTATATAATTTAGTATACATAGATTAGCTATATACTGTAATATCGTCTTTGATCTCTTCATCACCTGTATCCATGCTGTTCCCACGACCCATTCATACCCAGCCCAACAAGCTCACATGCCTGACTTGTACCTCTGCCAGAGAACCAAGATCACATGGCCAGATTTGTTTATTCTGGCACAAATATAAATGCTCTTGTAGCTTCCTGTGAGTGCCCTGATAATATCCAGAGCAAGGACATTAGACAGCAGCTGGTGTGCCAGAATGTTTGAATGTGTCTGATGTTGCCTCACTGTGTTTCGCTTCCAATGTTGAAAATAAACACTTACTCCGGGTATTTTAAGCTTTACCTTGAATTCGTTCATACTGGTGTGGCGTGGCGGTAAGGCGTATCCTCCCTGGCACTGGTCCAGGTCATAGTAAGGCCTTCTCAGAGCTAATTATAAGAGCAATGAAACTCCCCCTGGCACCTGGTTTTAGGTTTACCGGAAGTAGGGTTGCCACCTGGTGATTCACAGAGTGCACTTTTTATCTGATTCATTCCCTCGAGGAAAGCTTGAGCAGTGACTATGATGACGGAGTAGTGACAGTGCTCATTAATGGTGGTCATCTGAGTTTAGTGTTGTGTTGACTTATAGGTTTCAGTTGACATGTTTACATTTCTTTAATCAGTCCATTATTTCTTATATTTTCATCTTTCTTCTGTCAATCTTCACATACTTTCTCACTGTATATGTCAGCTTTCACATAATTTCTTATAATTTATTATTTGTTAATCTCTTAGCATCTGTGCCAGTATCTTCCATTACTGTGGTTAATGCTTTCCTGAATTTTCTGGAAAAAATAAAAAAATATATATATACACACAAATGACATTTTCATGCCTTTGATTTAGCAACCTTATCTTAAACACTTTCGACACTGACACTCTCCAAACATTGTGTTAGATAACAAGTAGGGCAAAGTTTGAGAGCCACTGTTGACCTTAGGTGGCATTTGTTTACTCTCAATTTGCTGAACGTCCACACACAAGAAGTGACCGAGACAGCCACAGTAAACATCAAAACTAGAGCAATTCAGAGATCAGGAAAAAGTCTTTGGTGTTCATTATGCTGGATTCTAGGAGTATCTTTACACTTGATGGCAGAGTGATGTCACCCTCTTAGTGGTTCATATGTAGCGTGCAACAGTCCACAACATAATGGTAAAGGGATTCTACCACAATTTCAGCTGCAAAATTGTGGCAATATTCTTTCCAAGGAGACCATGTAGATCAAAGGTCTAAATCAATTTTGAAGCTCAGACAACCAGATACAACTGGTCCAAATTTCCTTCACTCTGTTAATTCCCACTTATGTCTGAGCGCTTAATTCTTGCTGCCGAGAGAAGCCTTAATTTTCTGCCTTTTCTTCAAATATCCTTTTCCTGTTTCTATGTTCTGTGTGGATTTCATATTTGTTGGGAACTTGCAGGCTAGCAACAATGGCCTCATCCACTAATCCATCCTACCACTCCCTCAGAAAAAGACGAAGGTTTTCCATGTCATCAGCAGCTTCTCTAATTTTCATCGTTGGTTCTTGGAGACTTTTCTGTACGATATTCACTCTCTCAAGTCGTTTACTCCAATATGAAACTACAATACAGGAACACCATGGTTTATGAACATTCAGATTATGACATTTTGATGTTACGAACAAGCCTCCTAGAACCTAACCAGCTGTATATGAATACTCCCTTGGATTTAAGAACAATTTTACTGTTATTACAATGGAAAGAAACATTAATGAAGCAAAAAAGGAAAAAGTTATACCAGTTTAACTACCAGTAAATATTCACACTTCGAAAAATAAATAAAAACATCATTGGTGCATAGTGGACCAGCTTTTGTATGGTAGAATATCTCGGAGCTATCCACACACGTTGATTGGTTTTGACTGGGTATATTTCTCCTATGCTGTACTGTATTAGGTGTATTTACATCTTTTTAATTATAAAGATTTACCGATATTTACTTTTTCATCGTGATTTATAGCAGAGGACAGTAATTAATTTCTCCCTTTCTCAATTTTCTCAGAACGGTAGTGCCGTGGAGATACTTTAGAGACACCTTGAGTGAAGTACATCCAATTGGCTCAGGGCTTGAAGCCATGGCTCTAAAATCCACCATAGACCTGACCTGCAATGACTACATTTCCAGTTTTGAGTTTGACGTTTTCACAAGGTAGGTGACTTGATGTGTAAACTGTCTGCTTCATACTGTATTGTTCTCTGTAGTGATAGTGGTAAATATTCAGGCCTTAGCCGAGTTGTTGTTTTGGTGCCAACTCTTTTTTCATAGAAGCAATAAATCTGATTCACTACTTTTTGAGATGATAAATGGTCGTATTTTACATTCTCTTATAAGCAGCAGAAATGGAGTAATCTGTGAATTCTTCAAAACCTTGTACAGCTTAAATTAACTACAGCCATTTTTCATCTTTTTAGCCACAGTTAAAATTATGATGCAGTGGTAAAACAGTTGAAAGAATGGATAAGTAATGACTCTCCTGGAGTGGTGTTCCAGTGGGTTTGTTTTCTGCTCTTGGGTACAGTACAGTACTTCTGCTATATTAAACCTGGGAACATATTCTGGTATTGTTGTTGTTCATCATAAGAGAGCTTGGTACAGTACTATAGTAGTGCCTTATGATGATAACCTTGATGTTCCTCAGATTATTCCAGCCTTGGCCCACGTTGTTGCGAAATTGGCAAATACTTGCAGTCACTCACCCTGGTTATGTAGCCTTCCTCACATACGATGAAGTTAAAGCAAGATTACAAAAATATATAAACAAACCTGGAAGGTAAGATGTGTTGATATTGTCAGATTGTGGTACATAACATGCTCAACACAGCAGTCATAGTATAGAAAAGAAACGTGGTTGCTATATAAGATCTGATATCTGTTTTTTTTCAATATTCTGATTAATTCCCCCTGTTGTATTTGATGAATCTATGAGGGTATAATACTGACTTGGAAATACTTTCACTTGGCAGACGTCTTTAAATCAAACTCCACCCAACAGTTATGTGTTCCGGCTATCATGTACACGGCTTGGTCAGTGGGCGATTGGCTACGTGACCAGTGATGGCAGCATCCTACAGACCATTCCTCAAAATAAATCACTCTGTCAGGCCCTCCTAGATGGACACAGAGAAGGATTGTAAGTGTGTTGAGAGAACTGTAGGAATGCAGCTAGAATGAATGAATGAGAGCAGGTAAGGAGGAGTTTGGTGCTCTTGACTCTGGCCTCCCTGCACTGAAGCAGAAGTTGGCTTGTAAGAGTGAAGAGTAATTTGCATGGATGGCTGATGAGGTGTGTTTTTGATGAGAGATTACAGCTTCTCAGGTGTAAATAGATGAGCACTATTAAGCTTATGTAATTCTAGGAGAGTAGAGAAGCAGAATTAAGCTTTATTAGACGAGAGAGAGGTGTTGACAGATATAAATACGTGTATGTAGTCAATGTAATTAACACATCAGTTAAAAAAGGTAACGTTGGATTAACCTTTATATAAAGTTTAAGGCAAGAATAAGAATTATATAATTGAATTCCCTTCCAAAGTTCTATGTTTCTCATATGTTTGGTGATATATGAACTTCAGTCACTGATTGAACATCAAGTACAGTACAGTAATGCAATTCTGGTACTGTAATTATCAGAAACAACGAACTTTAACAACTAGCCCGTTCACTACCCATCATCTCTTTGTGCGTGGTTACGGTATTATAAATTGGCTTCGTCAAATTATTGTGCATTATACTTCTGTTTGTCTGTACCATTACATTGATAATATCTTGCGTTTTTGCAGTTATTTATATCCTGATGGTCGAAATATCAATCCAGATTTAGCCTGGGTCGTACAAGCCACTCCAGAGGACCATATAAAGGTTGGTAATCAAGGAGCATCACGGTGTCCTTAACGTGACTCATCATCGTGCTTCTTTAATGGGAAACAAGGAATGAAAGGACAGTAGAAATAACTGAGGAATTAGATATGATTTGAGATGGAATTATTTGGACAATCATTTAGCAGATAATAAAATCACATATGGTACAATATTGGGGTTATTTTCTGAAGTACTGGATGAGGTTGTATGGATTGCATCTTATTAGCAGGATACTTTTAAATAAAACTGATAAAAATGGGTAAAAGAACATTAAGTAACATTTGTTGATTTTTGGAAAAACTTTACACAATAAATAACATACTACTCGACTCATTAGCTTGGTGAGAGTATACGACTCATAAGAGAAGGTGTTTGTACTGTCCCTGTACTGTTCACTAGCCCTTACTTGCTCGGTAATGACTACACTGGTGGGTCCTCATAGCAGAGAACCCTTGGGTAAAGTTACAACCTGCCAAGGGGATGAGGGCAGCCTACTTACTGCTAATCTTAATCAGAGGATCAGCATCGGTTTGACCACTCTGTATCATAATGATATTAGGCATAAAGAAGTGGGGCAAAAATCAAGAGAGTAAAACATTCTTAAGTTATTGGTGTGAGTTGTTGTAAATGTAAAGTGTGAAGGGTTATATAGCAGCTGGTGTAAGCACAGGAATTACAGCAAAAAAAATGGAAGGGTTAGAAAACATTTGTAGTATTTTTTGTTGCATGGTGCCAGGTTGAGTGAAGCAATAGGATTAACCAGATAAGTACAGTGGCCATTTTGTAACAGCAGAAAGACAGGATGAATGATAGTAGTTTAAAGATTATGAGTTTGCTCTTATCTAGCCACCTTGTATAATAGCACTAAATGTCTTGATACAGGAGGAAAATTATGTTCCCCTTAGAAATATTACAAACTGTGGAAATATTTTTTGTTATTAAAAGAATGAATTTACTGGGATAATAATTGGTATTATATAAAATGTTAGAGAAAAGTAAAATAACACTATTGTACGTACTGTATATGTCTTTGAGAATTTTTCATTATTGCAGTATGTACAAATATTGCCAGTCACAGCTACAACTTAAAAATCTTTTCTGCGGGGAGATATGATAGAAGTATTTAAGTGGGTGAAAGGAATCAATAAAGGCGATATAGGTAAAGTTCTTATAATATCCGAGCAGGATAGGACTCGTAGCAATGGATTTAAGTTGGATAAGTTTAGGTTTAGGAGGGAGATAGGAAGGAACTGGTTCACAAATAGGGTGGTGGACGAGTGGAACAAGCTTAGCAACTTTGTAGTAAGTGCTGGAATGCTGGAAAGTTTTAAAAGGAGGCTAGATAGATTCATGGATGATAGAGAGTGGTAGTAACTCTCTACAGGAGCTGCCATGCACAGGCCAACCGGCCTATTGCAGACTCCTTATTTTCTTATGTTCTTATCAATATGCATGTTTCCTCCCTCAGGTAACCCAAGAACAGTATGAACTATACTGTGAAATGGGCTCCACATTCCAACTGTGTAAAATTTGTGCGGAAAATGACAAGGACATCAGAATAGAACCTTGCGGCCACCTCCTTTGTACACCATGTTTGACTTTATGGCAGGTCAGTTCTCGTATGACTTTTCAGAAGGTCAGTCCTAATTGTTCTTTGGTCTTTTATTTTTATTTGACTCATTAGAAATCACTGCAAAACTCCATGTTATCCCCTAGTTAACTCTGTAGGTTACTTCTTATTTGCATTACATAGAATTACAGTATAGATCAGTTTTACACATCTCTGATAATGGCTGGACCATGCAACCAAGCTAGCCTTTATAAAAAGTTAGCTTTAGTTTAGTTTAAAGACTAGGCTGTCATTTTTGGTGCCCAGAAAGACCACCAGACTGTCACAAATTTGCATTAATTTCACCATATTTCTTAAAGCTTGAAGGTGTAACACATCACAGGAAGCATTGGTGTGATCATGTAACCCAAACTGAAAACACGAACTCATGCACAGTTTTAACTAGACTCTTTGTTTTGTTCTCAAGTTATAGCATTTTATACAAGTCTGGCCCAAAATGATGATAACTTGAGACCACTGGGAAAGGAAAATGTGACCCTAAAACTAAATACCCTGTATATTTTCAACCTGTATAAAGTTGCTCTCTCTTAAATCTGTTATGATATTCTCTCAGACTCCTCCATCATGACACTTCCAGTTGTAAGGAGAATTATGTATCGTATATACTCGTGTATAAACCGATTTCATATATCTCTTGTATAATTTGACCCTAGCTTTTGAGAAATAATACCTATAATCCTAGACATCAAATGTAGCAAGACGCCAGATTCACACTAACGTGTCTTGGCCGTGACCAACACTTGGCGCCATGAACAGTGTTTGCAATTCTGAAACTAAATTTCTGCCAGTTACCAACTCCAATGAGAAATAATGTAAAATACTGTAGTATATACCAGTAAATGTGAGCAATAAATTATAATAATAATAATAATAATAATAATAAAAAAAATGCTCTATTCCCATTTGGCTGCTGGGCAAATAAATTTGTTAATCGCTTCATAGGTAGTAGGCAGCTACCAAACAGGGAGGTACTACCGCCAGGGAAGATATTGGAAGCATAATGTGTTGTCTAATGGTAGACCCTGCTGCCATATGGCATAACAAAAACTGTGACCAAGTCCCAGGTTGCTGATCTGACTTTCTGCCTCAATCTATACAGTATTTTTAGGTGAATTAAATCATTGAAAAATTTAGAGTTGTTGTTTCCTCAAATCTTTCAGGTCATTGTGCTAATTTGCCTATACAGTACTGTATGCTTTATTCCAAAGGCATTTTGGTGCACATCATTGTGACTTGATGAACCTTCATACAGACCATTGATTACCTTGGAGATGGTACTGTACAGTGATTAACAAAATGATGATAACTTGAACTGTGTGACTTTTTGTCATGGTGGCTTTCAGTCTCCTGTAGGCACTAAGTAGTTCACACATTAACATGGTGCAGGGACAGACTTTTTTTGTCTCAGTCCACAATACTTAGGATCTTTCTCAGTGATTCTTGTTGTCTACTGTTGTGTTTATTGGCATTTATATAGCCATCAGAGTTGTAAAAAGTACCAGCCTTTTTTACTTAAGTAAAAGTATTGTTACACTGACAAAATTCAAGTAGAAGTAAAGAAGTATCTCATTCATTAAGTAACCAAGTACTGAAAGTTAAAAAGTAACAACAAAATTATTAAATTGTCTCAAACATTAAAATAATTCCACAGTAAATAAAAAAAAAAAGTTAACTAAAGATAAAAGACACAGCATTACACACGTTTAGTTGCACATATTTCTATTGATATTAATCACTTACTGATTCTCAAAATTATGTCTGACCAATCAAGATCTTTTAGGCCTAGATATAAGCCCAGCCTGACCTACCAAAAGAGAATACGTTCAGTCGCTCTTCCCCCAACAGTCCATCGCAGGGACGGTGAATGGGCTGACTATATATCCCTCCAACACTATGATCTCCTTCCTTATCCACACAAGAAACGTCAACGTGGACTTATAATCCGCAGACATTTTATAATGTTGTTTCGGCTCACCTTAGGGTAGGATACAGACCTATTTGGCAATTACCTGAGGCGGGGGGGGGGTACTTAGTTTAAGCAGAATTTTAAATATGCTCAGTCTCACACATATGTATAGATACAGGTTTTATATCTGAGACAGAATTATGTGAAGCATTTTAGAATCACAGCCTCTTTGAAATTCATTTTAGGTGTATCAAAGAGTAACTGACATCTAACGGAAAGACGAAACCTCTGAAGGAAAGGTGGGGGAGAAGACTACATGGTGTCTCCCCACATAACTCTTTTACTATGATTAATAATTAATTAATCAATTAAAAAAGTGTCTTTTATTATAGTGAAAACAAATATGATTTTTCTTGAATTGTGACTTGCATAAATAATATACTGTAACTGTTTTACTGTACTGTACTATGGTTAATAAATATTTCCATTTTCATGCAAGATTTTTCCTCGAAGAAATTGTGACTAGCTTTCTGTGAATTATTGTGTGTGTGTGTGTGTGTGTGTCTGTCACCTCAAAACTCACCAAAGAAGGTGACATCCCTAATAACTCTTATCATTGTATCATAGCTGGATGATCGTCTTACTCGATTCCGAGTGACAGCAAAGCAGTAAGTAGTAGTAGTAGTGTGTGAAAGGCCTTGGTCAGTTACTGTACTTCATTGCTATGAGGTTGGTCTTTGGTCCTGAGGGGATTAACTGTGCACAAAGTGGTTAACTGGCTGGGGCAGCAACCCAGAAAATTATAACCATGTTTTCTTCCTCACTGTAAAGCAAAATATCACACCAACAGATTTCCTCATTACCAGAAGTGGACCTTCCTAATACCTGAATGCCAAATTACTTTTTTCAAAGTCAAACCAGTTTTTTAATACTGTACCAATTTTGGGGTAATTTGTCATTGAAAAATGCCAGTTGGCAACCCTACCGCATAGCACTGAACAAGGAAAGGGCGGCTTGGGTACATAGATGAAACTATATGAAAGAACGCATGTGATTGGTCCAGACATGAATGCTTGTGATTGGTTAGTTTCCAAAATTGTCCTGTGTCCTATAATTGGATATTTAAAACGCTTTGTTTGGGGCATGTAACGAGTAACAGTTTTTGTTTTTTCAATTGTATAGGAGTAAAAGTATTAGAAAACCATATTTAAATAAAAGTGCAAGTACATACTAAAAAATTTGAGTACTTTTTAAAAAGTAAATACACCCAAAAGTTACTTGAGTACATTACTCAAGTAAATATATTACGTTACTTCACGACTCTGATAGCCATTTACTATCAGCAAGAAAAAGTTGTTCTAGCATATATCTCCAAATACATTATACAAATATTGTAATTCCTGAATTTTATATGATTGGGATGTGTCAAGATAACTTCTTGAATCAAACACTTGCATTAGTTCTGCATTGTTATAAATAGTCGGGAATGTCAAAATAATACAAGCACTGGACAAATTGACTGCAATTGGAGTTCGTATAGCACCACTGAATTGCATCATATTATTGAGAAACTTAAGAAAATTAACAAAAGGATATTTACCCAGTATATAGTCTCATGCATTATTAGTGCTCACTATGACAGGAAATTCATACCAATACTTAATTATCCTGGTCTTCAGTTATTTTATGCTTCCCCAGACCTTCAGCTATTACAGTATTACCTATTGTCATCCTCTACCCTCTAGCAGTTTGAAAAGCCTAATAATTAACATTACTTGCAGGACTCTGAAGGTCAGGGATGTCCGTTTTGCCGAGCCGAGATCAAAGGGACAGAAACAATCATTGTGGACCCGTTTGACCCTCATAAGCAGCACCGCACGCAGTCTCTACCTAGTGGTCAACTGATTGATATGGAGGAGGAGGATGAGGTATTGATGGAGTGACCAGTTGTAGCCTGCCATGCCTTCTGCCTGCCTCCCATTGGTCGTTGTCAGTGTGCAAGTGACCAATAGGAAACTGTGCCTCCTGCCTGTATCCCCATTGGTCAGTGTCAGTGTAAAAGTGACCAATAGGAACTTGCATTTCCTGCCTGCATCCCTATTGGTTCCTAAGTTTGTACGCAGGCCAATAGGAACAGCTTACAACTTGCCTCCCTATTGGCTGTTGCTGATTAACGACCGCAGTGGACAACTACTCTGTGATGCCCTTTGCCGCTTTCCTGTTGGTTGATAATGCTGACCTAAATGACTGATTGCTGTTGCCATGGCTGCACTACGAGGATCAGTGCAACTCGGCAAAAATGCAAATGAACTCAGTATGTGTGGCATGCCGTAGCAGTGAATGTTCCGTGTCATTTCTCGGTGTTCTGCCCAATCCCATCCCATCCCCTGCCCCTCCCTCCCTCCCTCCCTCTTGCATATGTGTATAACAACTGGCACATGCAAAACTTACTGATGCAGATCTTATGTACCTTATTACTGTTCCTCAGTCGTAGTATTTTAAGTATCGTAGATTTTTTTCTTCCATTTTTAGCATATTTGCTATTCTGGAGTGATTTATGTAATATTTTGTATATATTAGAATAATTTTGATTACGGTGTTTCAATATTATTTTTTCCACGATGAAAAAAAATTGTTATCGAGTCATTGCCTGACTGGCCGTTGTTGTAATGGCTCCAGATATTAAACAATAAAAACTGCTGTGACATAATTCAGTATTCACTCTAGAGCCTTCACTGTTGCTTATTATTATTATTATTTTTTATTTGTTCACTAGTTTGCAACATACTGATAATTAGTAGTTTTGTAACCCATAGTTAGTGTTTTTGTCCAGTTTTGACTTCCAACAACCTAACTCAGAACTTCTGTACCTGTAGTCTTCAAGTTTTCTTTAGATATTATCTTAATCCAGCAGCTTGCAATCAGTGCTGGTTGGCAAAACCTTTAGTTTTACAGGAAGCATGTAATGGGGTCACATTGGATTAATCATCTTTTGTACAGACCTGGTTCAATGTTTGCATTAATCTGTGTGAAAGTGTGCAAAAAAAATACAATATCATATGAATGAATTCTTAAAACTATGAAAATTAAGTAAACTACAGTACGTACATTCACATGGGCAACACATGGGGAGCATCAGGGAAAGTTCACTACCATCTGATATTTGCTTTACAGCACAGTACACTACTAAAAGAACACCAGTAGAAACAATAAAATAAAGCTAAAAACTCTTGGCGTATTCATTTATAATAAATAACATTTTCCAGTTTAATATTGTGGCCAGAAGGGTTTAGAAACACTAATATGGAGAACCCATCTTGGCTTTAAAGCTAAGCTCCTTCAGTTATGAATCCAGCACCAACCAACCATAGTATCAATATTCTCTCTTACCTTAAAGCTTTACTATCTTATACTAAATACTATAATTGTTTATCCTTCATTTCCTATGCTAATGAGTGAGTTAATTTTGCAGAGTATGCCAAAGAAATATTAAATTTACTTGATATTACATATGCTAATTGTCGTCAATAGTACGTCATTATGAGCATAGAGAGATGTCATGTCGAGGGTGTTAACATGTGATAATTTACAGTAAGGTCTCACAGAGTAACAAATTATTGAGAAATCAGTTTAATGAGGTGTTTAAAGGTATGGAGATTAATTTAGCGAACTTATATTTAGTTTCACTAGCAAAATCTTGAGTGAAAGGTTGCACATGTGTCTGTCTGGAGCCTCGGCACAGCCCATGCAATTTGTTATTTATTTTTTTCTTTGAATTTACACTTGATCCTTTTTATTATTTATTCACTGAAACAATAATTAAACATAACTTTAAACTCATATTTTAATAAGATTTCCTATTCATGGTGTCTGGGAGGGCATAATAACAACAAAATAAGGTATGGACATTATCGTTCACTGTTACATAAGCTTCTGATCAGCCTATTCCATACGTGGGCATCTTAACCAGGGATGGAGTATTCGGTATTCTTATTTGAATGCATTCGAATACAGTATTTCAGGGTATTCACATTTATATTTGAATACATTACTATTAGAAATCCAAGTCATGTTTTTAATCTTGTCCAGACACTTCAGCCAGTGGCTGTCTTTATACCTTCAATTGAATTGTTAACAATTTCACAGCAATATTTTAAATATATGTTAAGGATTATTACTATTTGGTTGAGTATCATAAGTGAGTCTTCATTTGTGTGTTTAATGAAAATGTGTGGAAAGGATAAGGGTTTGCAGCAAGCACGTAGAGAAGAAACCGATAGAAAAATGTTGAGTTGCAGAAACTGTGGCAGAGCAGCAAGTGGTGTTCATGAGTGATTATTCATGGAATCCTCACTGGGAGAAAGGTTTATTATATGGTAGAGCTTCCATGAATGATTAATGTTAGTTATTATTCTACCTGGCTTTAGTGTACAGGTACATTGATTCCTTAGTAAAGGATGCAAGCATTCGATAGGATTCTCTAGTGCTGGATGTGGGAGAAAATTTATGTCAAGGAATGGACAGATGATACTGAGTAGTAAGAGGAAATTACTTTGATTTGTCCAATAAGTTTGTGTATGGTGGCAGTGGGATCCCTCATTCTTTCCACATATTCTTGTTTTTCACCGAGAGGAAGGAGTGATTGCCTCACCATAATAGAGAATGCTTAAGCAAGTGATTCAATTATTGCCCCAGTGAGATATGGAGGTGATGTATGGATGAGATGTGTTTGGGTAAGATTTTGCATGTATCTGTCTCATCAAGGAAGGAGAGTTGGCAGCAAAAGTGGGGCAACAGAATGACTCGAACATGACTTGGAGTGCAGTACAGTATATGCTGATTAATGGTAATAAGAAAGAGACCAAGCAGAGATTGTCGTAAACATTATTAAATGGGTCAGTTGTAAAGGATAGTTAACCATATCAGATGGTACAGTATTGGGTAAAGCTGTGGTCTAGAGGTACGAGAATGGTGAGAGCCTCAACTGTTAATGTTATCAATTTTATATGATTATTACCAATGCAGGAGGTGGTTAAAGAAGTTGAAAATAAAATATGATTGGTTGAAAGTTTTTGGAACCTGATGTAACAGTTAAATATACAGGGAACATCTTGAGAATTTATTATTAAAAAAAGGATATGTGTAGGAACAAAAATGTTATCAATGGGTATGATTGTGGGTGAAGAGGATAGAAGTAGAGGTATTATCATGATGTAGATGCTTTGGGAAAGAGTTAAAATATGACAGATACTGAGAAGGCATAAAATAAATTATTGCACCAAAGGACAGGCTGGATGCAGTCACTTTTATAGTGTACTTTACAGAGAAAATTGTGAAGATGGAGTGGTGTATGTTAGTTGAAATAAGGTGGTGGGAGGGTAGAAAGGTCAGCAGGTGAGAGTTAGTTTGAGAAGGCATTAGTTGAGGCTAATGCATGTAACAGCTGACGAAGAGTGAGTACTATAAGTGCTGAGAGCACAAACATGGAGTGACCGAGTGAAATGAAATAAGGCAAGAGCGAGAAAGTTTCTTTGAAAAATACTTGATCAATCAGGAGCCAGGATATAATAAATATAAGTGATGGCTTGTGGACTGCATAAAGCAACAGCATGGCATATCAGGTCATCTCTCAGGAAGCTTGAGTTTTGACCAAGCTGCAGAGGGGCATGACCCCCTGGAATTGAGTTCAGGAATATAAATGAATTGTGAATTTCATGGAACTGTACAGAAATCAGGATGTGAGAAGTTGACCTTATGAGCTACCCCCTAGGAAATAAGATGGTGGGAGATGGGAATTTAGTAAGAATAGTGAAACAGCAGCAGGAACATCAAAGAGCAAACAGAAAAGACAGGCAATTTGTTAGAGGCTCCAAGGTTAGCTATTGTCCATGGTACACCGAGCTGCTCATTGTTAAGGCAATAGGACTGGGTTACTTGGGAATTTGCTGTTTTTGACAAAACTTTGATTGAATGCATAGAAGATATTAGGTTTAATGCTAGGGAAAAATAAGTAAAAGAATGATGAGTAAACCAAAGGGGACAGAATGAAGTAAATGTGGGGGAAGATAAAGAAATGATTAGATAAATTTAGCACACTAAGGTGGTAGGGATATATGGAGTGAGTGATTGTGTACTCCAGTGTGGTAGTATAATACAGGAGAGGATCAGTAATGTTATGAGCAGTGTGCCTTGATGAGCTATGTGCAGAGATATACCATGATCTATCCTGCAGAGGAATATGGACGTGATTTACCATGATATATATTACCATAAAACTGTTATTCTGGACTAAATATAGGAGGGGGGGGGGGTTCTGGATTACCTGAACGTCTGGAGAATCCAAATTACGTGCAAAAAAAAAAAAGATAAAAAATGCATTACACATGTGTATGAAGCGTAATAAAGTCATAAAATCTAAAGCAATAAGTACAGTACAGGCAGATGCCAATTTACAGAAGAATTTAGTTCCTGAAAAACATTTTGTGAAGGGAACTTGTATATTAAAGCATAGTTTCCCATTAACTTCCATTACAGTACTGTATATAATGAGTTATGATTGTAAGAAAATAATCTTCCTTACATTGTACTAAAATGATATTAAAAGCCTATTTATGTTTTTTTTTTGTTATGGGAAATGGACACTTCCTCAAACCTCCACACTGCTCTGATGATAAACACAAAGTGATACCATGTACTATAGTTATGTCGGGTTGGAGCTAGTTCACAGTAACCAAAGGCCAGACCCGTGTGGTCCACATTATTGAGGTTTCACTGTATAGTAAATCTTACAGAATAAGATTTTAAAACTTTTTTCTTTGTCTTGTGTACATCTGGATGTACTGTATATATCTTCGGGTGTCTCTTAGGCTACAAATTGCCTCTACCTGTATATATTGTGTCAACATTATTTCTGTACAGTAATATAAAATGTGTATAAATAAAGTCATCTATGGAGTGTGGATAAATCAGTCTGTGGGCTGTGTGGTGAGAAAACTTAAACGTGAACACTGAACTGAAATACACTCGAGTATTAGGAAGGAACTCAAAAATAAATTGTCAGAAATAATAGACTTTTCAAACTACTGTACAGTATTTTCAAATACAAACTTTCATTCAAATCTCATCAGTTGACCTAGCCAGGCTCGGTCAGTGCTGCTGTTATTATTCTTTCATCACTCGGTGAACATGTGGAGTCTATGTGCACTGGCCTGAAAATGTCTCAAAATAAGCAAAATTTTAACTGTTTTTCGTATAACTAAGAAAAAATGGGCTATCTGGGCAATGTGTGGTAAAGTGGGCGACTGATTTGTTTACATTGAGTAAAGCTCGTAGGGCTATTATAATTATAACACTCGGTGGGTGTCTAGAAAGGAAAAACTAAAAGTTTATTTAATTAATTACCCTTAAACAGCTACAGTCTTCACATTATGATATGGAATAAACTGTCAATATCATAAGTATAAGTTTCATATTTCCCGCCTCTGTTTAAACATCCTGCAGGCTGATGTCACACCCATAGTGCAGCAAACACTCACCCATGATACACTCCTTCCTCCTCACCAATAAATATTTAAATTTTGTAAGGGAATGTGCTGATAAAGATTGTTTTTTAATACTGTATTGCACTGTATTTCCCAGCCCATAAGATGCTTTGGCCGTCAAGACACATCCAGATACGTACAACTAAGGTTATTTTTTTTATTTTTTTTTTTAAAGTTTATTAGCTTACCACCCACGAGTTTGTTATCGAAGGTTTCAAAGTTAAACGATTGATTAATAACAAACTTCTATACAAATGATCTGGTTCAGAGTTAAGAGATTTAGTGAGCAAAAGGCGAGTCTAATTCAACAAATTTCAAATTGCATACAGTACCTCAAAAACTTGCTATGATAAACAATAAAATTTATACATAGCATATCACAAAATACAATAGCATATATTTTATGTACAGTATGTAAAAAATAGTTCCTTCTACAGTACACTCAAACCATCCTCTGGGCGACACGCCACAGATCAGCTAACTCAGGTGTGTGTGTGTGTGTGTGTGTAATAATAACAATAATAATAATAACAATAACAATAGCAATAATAATAATAATAATAATAATAATAAACGGTTTATTGAAAAATTTCTGCAGCCTGAAGGCTGAAAATATACATTGGACACAAATGACTTATTACATATATTGGTTGGTATGTGTGTGTGTGTGCCCTGTGATGTCAGGGGAAGGGAATGCAGATGCGCTGGCAAGTCAGTCACGCAGTTACCGCCCAATGCCTCCACACACCCACATTCTTCATTTTTCTTATTATATAGTTTTATATTAATTTTTTTTTCTAAGCAACATTAGCGTATTGTATTGTAATGATTTTCCACAACTTTTACAGTTTCATTACATGTACTATTTAAAATGGAATTTCCTGCTTTAAACTTGACCTTAGACTAATAAGACACGGGCTGATTTTAAGGACATTAAAAAAAAGAAAGAAAAAAAAGTGCATCATATGGGTTGGGAAATACAAGCAGCACTGTGTATGGTTTGTGATAGGTTCTTGTCATTGTTGCTCCTACTTCAAGATGCTCCCAACACCACACACAATAAATGCCATTTGTAGTGGCATTCAGTGATCGGTCACAGATTTCTGTGTTAAAATTAAAATTTATGGATTTTTCTGGAGTTGATATATAAAATTTCCCAAATCATCAATTTTGCATAAACCTTTTGGTCCAAAGATTTTCAGATTCCTGATACTCAAGTGTACCTGATAACTGGAGCATTGATAGTGTTATATCGTTTTTAAGTTCCATCAGAATTTCCATTACTGTACAAGAAGATGTAGACACAAAATACTGTAGTAATGTGAATTTGAGATGACTGTTGCTTGTTCTGACTGACTTGAGCTTGGCAAGGTCAGATATGCTTACTGACACCCGACAGACACGGTCTGTTATGTCTTGCACACAGGTGTACCCTGATAACTGATGCATATAAGGACGGAAAAGTCGTTGGTTAGTGAATCAACGGTCATTGAAGCAATTAATCCCACAAGAACAGGGGTTAGGGACCTGCTACCCTCCCAAAACTCCCATCTATCCTTGATATATCTCTATACAGCTACTACCTGACTTACGACCTACTCGACTTACGACCACCCGTACATACGACCGCCTCAGTCGTACCAAAATGTTGTCAAATTACGTATTTTCGAGTCCCAATGTCGGTGATTGCACTGTGTACCGACAAAATTTTCATTTGTAATTCACTTTAAGATGGCTGGCGAGCTTAAAAGTGAGAGTTTTGTAGTGCTGAGAAGAAAAAGAGACACCCATTTTAGATTTTCAATGTATTATTTAAGCATTTTCGACTTACGACCATTTCGACTTATGACCTGGATTTGGGTCCCTAACCCTGTCGTAAGTCGGGGAGCAGCTGAACTGCACACTGTCAACCAAGAAAATAAATCAGACATATAAAGTGAGAATAATAAGCCTTAAATAAGCATAAATTGAGACTGTTATTTACCAGAGTTGAGGATGGTAGAGACAGTCTTAAGTCTCTACCGCTCTTTACTGCTCCAGCACCACTCTTACTACGCCTTATCACATCACATCACATCAAGCTGCCCGGCAGAAGAGAAACTATCACTGGGGTGTTTAGGCATGATTGAGTAACACATATATAAGAAATAATGAAAAAACACAAAGTCAGAGACAAAAAATAAGTGTAAACAAGAGCAAAGATGGCGGGAATGAGTCAGGGCAGTGTGCAGAGCCCTCTCGTGCCAGGAATTTGCACCATGTTACCGCCCACCAAATTCAAAACAGGTCTGCCGCTCCAATTCTGACCGTAGGGTTTCCGAGGTATCAATGAAATTTGCGGGGAATTTCTCTTAAGTGAAGCAGCGGTTAACAGAACGTTGGTTTTCGGGGTACACCTGTAGAACTTACTGACTACTGAAAGAAGTCATTTGTTGAGTTCTGTACACAAACTGATCACTGACAGGCATGATTTGTTAAATCGAGCACATGAACTGACACTGACGATCATTGTCTCAGGGTTCGCACAGAATCTTCAAGTTCTTGAATTTTGTGAATGTTTAAAAACAAAAAAAATCTGAAGGACATAAATATTTTAAAATATGGCTCTGGAAAAAGTCTAAAATTTTGTGGATTCAGAAGCATTATTTTCCTTTTAATTATTAGATTTTTATATTTGCAGGAAACTATTATTTTAATTGATTTAAGCATTATCAAATAGGAAAAACATAACCCTTGAGAGAACTTTGCTCATTACCAAGTTTATTTGAAAAGGACCCACTACAGTGTAGTAGAAAATTCAGGCACCTGAAAAATCCCTTGAAAATGTTACACTTTTTGCAGATAAGTCTGTCTGAACCCTGTTGCTAGTTTACACAATGTGCATGAGCTGGTGTGTCTCAATTTTTTTAACCTCATGTGGTTATTGTCTAATGTGCAATGGCCTAGCGTATTATACGTGACTACAGATGAGCTTGATTTAATGATTCATACTGACTTTGACTAGATATGAGCATGGTTGTAAAATGTTGCTTGCCTTTAACAGACAGCCATGATCAATATGATGCCTGCTCTTACTAACTATTGGCAGACATGGTCAGGATCTGAAATTATTAAGGTAGTATTGATACATTGCCTATCATCCTCCCAATATCTCACACTGATTATGAATTGTAATGTGTTCTGTTGAATTTTTATTCACATGTAATGTAGAAGTTATACCTGTGGGCACAGTAATGTATGCCTTATGGTCACATTGTTACCTCTTAAAAATGTGGCAGTCTCAATATTTAGAGGAAAATACCTTTTATGGTTTAAGATTAAGAATATTACTACAAAACACTAAAGCAATCTTGTACTGTATCTGGGGGTAACTTGTTTTTAGAGGTATGTAACCATATACTGTAGTCTGGGCATAACATCATCTATTAATACATTTTGCCACTATCCACTTGGGATAATGTAAGGTGATGGGTGGAATGGTTACAGATAATAGATTTTTTCAGGTAATTCTCAGCACAGAGGATTTTGCCAACCAGTACAGTTTTGCATGTTGATGATCATTTGTAGATACAGTATATATGAAATAATAAACAGTTCCTTTGGTCAACTGTTCAATATATTGGCCATTAGACGGCAGAAAGGTTATCACAATATTGCATGTACCCTGTACTGTATAGTGGTTGGTTCTGAGAAGGTATTAAATATTTTTAATGACTCTAGAGTAATATACTGTACTGTAGTGTCTAATTGTGCCAAGATGCACAAGTTACATATTATCAAGTAACCTGTCCAGTGGGAGTTATTTAGTTTTTATTAACTATTTTTTATTTATTTATTACCTTTTAGCTCATGGTTAAATTATTATTACATAACTGACATACCTTCAGTCTGATGTTATGTTGGAAAAGCTGCACCAACACACAGACTTAATTTAGTTGGATATGATACTCATTATGTCTATGTTCTTCATGGTTTAAGAATTAATCTGTGAACTGTTATGTCCTGTGAGGTATTTAGTATGCTAGCATGGTATGAAAAACACTAAATGGGAAAAATGTAGCAAACAATCTCAATGTATTTTATTTTTTAATTATGTAATTACCGGGTACGGTACTTTATTAACTGTCATATTTATGGATAATTAGAATTACTGGTATACAGGATTTAGCTAATCGAATATTTCTGGATCCATAAAACCAGTTCTTCTTCTTCTCTCCGTTAATATTTTTTTTCACTGTGTCATCAAATTCCCTAAAGAATACTTACAGTATATGTGGCTCTGGATGCACTAGTGTTCAGACTACAGACAATTATACAGTGTGTGAGAAAGATTACTACAGGAAGAGAAAGTTGTTTGAAAGACATTAAGTACACATTGCACGAGAGTGACTGAAGATCTAGTGGCCATCATCTTCAGTGAGAATCAGAGTGGGACATGATCTATGTATGTGGCCAGGTTGTATATATAGCATAGATGTTCTGGTGAAGATTAGTTTGTAAGATAAAGAGAAAAGGAAGAGCATAGTGAATATGTTGACCAATCTTCCTGTTGCCCCAGACAAGTTTGACACAGTGACTGGGTGATGGAGCTTGGGGCGATTTGCAAGAATGTGGTTGAATAAGTTTAGTGTGCTCCTACAGGCGGAGGAGTCTGTGTGTAAAATGTGTCCGACTTACGAGTAAACAGGATGGATTGTTATGGAGGCGCGACCACATTTGGAGTATTGTTAAGGGAAACTTAGCTACTGGTCGTTTCATTCACTCTCATTCTGGTGAAAGAATTGTGAAAATGAAATGTTGCAAACAATGAAAATCATTAGAAATGAAGTCTGGTTTATAAAAGATTCTGCCTACTTGATCTCTGAATATCCAAATTTTGGCAATGTCTTGATTACTGTATTTAACACTACATTTTGATTGGATATCAGAATTGGTACGAGTATATTATATTTTTTTTTAACTTCCTGTGTTACAAGGTATGTATGTGGAATATCTACTTAACTGGTTAAAATGTTGCAACTATTAAATGTATATTATTAGAATATAATAGGGAATTTTTTGTGAGCAATATATTTTATAAGGAATATTTTCAGTACGACCAACTCATAGCATTAGTTAAGAAACATAATGATTACTGTGATTAAATAACACATACGTTTATAGATGCTTACAATAATATTTCTGGATGATTGTAGAAAAGCATTCATATATGCACTAGATTAATATATATAATGTAAATTAAATTGGGAATAATGGTGTAAGATTGGTGGCCATTTTAAAAAATGGAATTGCCTCTGATGCTACTTGTACTGTAGTGAGAAAATGGTGTTGTGGTATAGTTAAGGGCTGGTCATAAAACTGCTCAACTCACACATTTCTTGTCATTGGTGGAGAAAAACATTATAGTACATGTTTGCTTAAATTTAAAGCAACAGATGCTGTATGGTACTACGGTGATATCCCCGTTAGCCGGAACAATTGTTGCAGAGCACTTCCAGGAATGAGAGATGACTCTCTCAAAGCTGGAAAAAATCCCCATCCCAGGAATTCTCTGGGTATCGGGAAAATTTTCTCAGAATTTTTCGGAAAATGTGCCCCCAGGAAAGTCGTTCCCAAAGCGGTAATTTTCCGGAAAATTCCGGCTCTGGGAACGACTCTCCGAGAAAATTTAAATTCCGGCCATCGGAGAGTTCCGGGTCTGAGGGATTCCGGCTAATGGAGATATTACCATCATGTCAGTCTAATAAGAAATTGTTTATAGCATCAGACTTCGCCGAGGCAAGATATACAATGGTTGTACAGTACAGTTTGTTCGTTCATTCTGTGACCATTAGTACTGGTTGTACTAAACATTAGGGTGTTCCTCATAAGTTCCTCGGGTATTTTTAACAACTGACGAGTTTGTCTCACAACCAGTACGACATAAAACCTGTTTTTGACTTCTCTGGGAGCACAAATATAATTGATGGTAAAGTTGTTACATGATCACTGGGCTGGGCTGGGGTAACTGAAGGAAGTCAAGTATAGGCAGCATCCTAAGGGTTGTTGGTTCACCCCTCATTAAACCCAGCTATGAATGGCTACCTGTCTAAAGTTGGTTTGAGCTCAGTTTCAGCCCCAATGCCTTTGTGTGCATCGAGGCTTAGTATACTGTATACAGTACTGTGTTCTGTATCTGCGCTGCCTCTAATAGGCTGTCGGTTGTTTTATTAAAAAAAATATTTTCCATACCATTCAAGTGTAAATATTATTTTCAACATTGAAGTAAATTTGTCACACATGGTGACTAAGTTGGGGCAACAAACAAAAGATAAATTTATAAATAAGACGAACTAATAAAATACTGTATAGAAAATGGGAAATATTGTGATATATGCGAGCAAATGAAGAAACATCGAGTTATATAGCAGTTACAGTACAGGTGGTCCCCGGGTTACTGACGGGTTCTCTTCCCGAGGACGTTCTTAAGTTGGATTTGTACGCAAGTCGGAACACATGCTATGTGCATACAGTACTGTGCTTACAGAACAATGTTTCAAATCCTACTATATCATAGTCTAAGTCCTTATATACATCTAAAATCACTTAATTTAAGACAAAAGAAGAATTAGAATGACAAAATACAGAAATTTAAAGTAAAAAATAAGTCATCGGGTAAATAAAATACTGTAAATTTAAAGATTAACTCCGTTCATATCGGCGGGGGTTTATAAGTCGGGGACCTCCTGTAGTAGTTCCTGATAATACAGTGGGCATTTTTTCTTCATTTGTAAGAAAGAAAAAACAGTAACCACCTAAAAAAAGGAATGTTCTTTGTTTCTGACTTGTGGAGTTTCAGGTTGTACAGCTTCATAGTTCATGAATTTCATAATTTTTTAACACAATTGAAAACAAAAAAAAATCTTATGTCAGAGATAGTTCTGATTCATTGCAAGTTTATATTTTTATGATGCAGGTCACAGTTTGTGGCACCACTTATGTTGTTTGTGTAGGTCAACATCAATGCAGAAAGAGGAGAAGAAATTGGGAAGGTGACTTTAATTTCATAATTTCAAGTGAGAGACTTTATAGGGTGAATGAAATGTGTAAATTTGTTTCATGGGTTTTAAAGAAGTGTCTGATGAGATGACAAACAACAAACTTATAAATAGCTTGGAAAAAAATAGTCATTAATGAAATAGTAGAATTCTAAAAGATCTTTACTGGCAAAAGGGAACTGTAATGTTGGTAACAAATCTGCTACTGTAGTTGGCTTGGTGTTAGACAGGGATTTAGACAAGGCTGTACAGTATGTCATCTCCAACATAATATATATAATTTATTCTGAATTTTTACTAAAAGAAATTGTAAGTAGAGTAGTGAGGTAGGAATAGAAGCTAATGGTGTTATTGTAGACAGTGAGGTTAGTGAAAAATATCTTAGAATATGAGCTAAGAATTAATACTGTAAAGATGGGATTTACTGTACATTATTTCCAGATTAAAAGTGATTCTTAAAATAAAACTAATGGTAGACAATAGGTCATAAATGGGAGGACAATTTTATAGGGTAAATTGGTATGGAAAATTCAAATCAATAGGCCAGACAAAAACAGCATTGTAATAATTTTAAAGATCTGATAAAAGTGACATTAATTTGTGGTGCTACAGGCGAACACAAAAATAAGCTATACTGACGGAAAAACAAATAAAGAAGTAATATTATTGGTTAGAGTAACGAGAGAAATACAGAAAATTTAAAGAATGAGGAAAATTAAAAACCTCAGTCATGTAATTAAAGATGAGAGGATAATGGTCATGAAATTAATGGGCAAAAGTTGGGGTAGGAGGCTTAGGGACGACAAGAAACTGGGCTGGATGAATGAAAGTTGGGTCCTTGGTGATACAGTACAGTCGCTCAATGAAACTATCTCTACTTGGGGTCAATGAACACTGTGACTCCCGTTGTCTCGATAAGGTTGTCCTTCGTCCGTTGTGTCATATTGTTTAACATAATTTTGTAAAGCTAATTTCTTGAGCAACTGTATACAAAATTTGGGAGCATTGCTGAAGATAGTCAAAACACATTAGGGTGGTGGGGCATGGATACCAACCTTCTGTCCTGAGGGTAGTCGTACTTTGAATAATGTTGTGTGTTGGTTATTACATGACCTTGAAAAGTCCGCGGTCGTTTCTGGGTTTGCTTTATTTCACTTAAAGTCACGTCTCGGGTTTGAGTAAGACTACGCTTGCTGCAGAGGGATTCGTTAGATTTATTTTATTTATTTATATTTTATTTTTACTGGTGTACCTATGAAACACACTGATCACAGATTACTGATGAACTGCCAGGGCTATACCTCAGGATACTCTAGTTGATAATCAAAAGTTTGCTTTGTGGAGTGAGCAATGAGGTAATATCATAAAGGCCTTATTGTAAGATTTTGTAAAGTGTTGGATTTTAAAGGGCAATTGCTTATTTTTTAGATAGAAAATTGATTGTGAAATATAACTACATGAATGATGCTTAATGAATTTTGTTTTACGGTGTTAAAGATAGTTTATAACCATAGGCATAACTGGCTTTTGTTACTTAGTTGAGAACAGAGTTTAATTGTCTTATTTTCATATACTATGTAATTAAATACATAGCCTTCATTAGTATAGCATCCACACTTTTGAAATTAAGAAAAAATATGGACTAGAAAATTACACCACAGAGAATGTTTGTGTGAGATGAATGAATACAAAACACTGTGAATTAATATGGAGGTAAGGGTGCACTTTGGACCCAAGCTGGGAATGTGAGGAAGTATGTGTGTGGGGTATTTGGTACAGCTTCTCCTGTTACATTTTACACTTGTCTTTCATCACTCTCCTCCTACGTCTTGACACACACACACACACACACACACACACACACACACACGTATGTGAGAAAGGTCTGGCAGCAATCCTGACACACTAAAAGGAAAGAGTTATTTATTTAACTTTTAATGAGAATACTGTTGTGGATGATCTTGATGACAACAACTGGAGAGACTTGGTAAACTGGGAGAGACTTTTTTGAAGGCAATTCTACATTCCAAAATGCTGTCTTGGTGATAGCTTGATGTAAAAAGAAATTAAGTACTGTAATTTGTTTACTGTACATAGGGCAATTTAAGTTCTTGTCAATGATATACTGCTAGTACAGTGAATATCATTTGTGATTTAAATTATCATTTATCGTCATATTTATAAGGTAATCATATTTCCTCATTACACTGTGTAAGGAAGAATATTTTCGTGTATAAACATTTAATGGTAAATTAAGAAGAAAAAACACATGAATTTTTAACTGATAATTTAGGAAGTCAAGTGAAGGGATAAAACATGAACGATAATTGTTAGTCAACCAGTTTTCTGTGGTTAAAAATCAAGGGAAACTTGGTGACTGAGGTTATGAGACAATGCTTCCAACTTATTCATTTCTGTTTACAATCTGAAAAGGATGTTAATTGTTGGCTTTATTATATAGTATATTTAAAATACAGTATAATGAATTATTTCATCCAGTCATCTCATTAACCCTTTCTTTACCGCAAACCATAACTGTGGTATTGTTGGGTATGGCTTGCATGTTCTGTACGACAGTTTTGTCCGAGGTAAAGAAACAGTTAACGTAAACTACTGACTCTAGAAAGATTTGGTATTCGATGGATGGTTGTCAATGAAATGTTCATGCAATATTTGTCTAATCAGTCATGATGCAACCAGATTTAAGTTAAGTATTTATTTGGGATGGTGAAAACTGTAAACATGGCAGCATCAGTGATAAGGGAAAGGTGATAAAATGTGGAGAATAAAGTATCTTCACTGTGGTCCATAGAGTCTCTGTGATGCTTCTGGTATAAAGGGCATTTTTACACTAATAATGATGTATTGAAAGTGGGCCTTAACGGCAGTAGTACAGTACAAAGGAGTCATTTTACCAGAAGCGTCACACGTTTTCAACTAACAGAAATGGCATCCGTGCTAGTATTGCCGGCTTACTAGCGGAAATTGTGCAATAAAGTATCGATTATTCTCGATGTTTGATTTGTGAATCCATCCTCATTTTGTTTTGTCATTTTTGTTTACAATAGCAAAACTTATGTTACTTTTCCTGATATGGATCTTGCAAGTGTTTTGTCAAAAGGATTTGTTCTGCTTATAATTCTTAAATGGTAGTATACAAGGAGAAGAGAGATGTATGTGGTATTGATAAAATTACTTAAGTGCTCAATGGTATCACTAGAAACTGATAATACTGTAGTAAAATGGTTAATATTCAGTGAATGATCGTATAAATGTGTCAGATTATTGCTTGACGATTGATTTTATTGCAGTTATTCAGTATTTATGTCTAATACTGCAAGGTAATTCACATGAGAACTTCTTCCACACACACACACACTACTGTACAGTCTTATTATATTTCAAGAGTCTACTGTAGAGGTATCCCTTGTAGGCACAGTACTGTTATCTTATCTCTTATCTTCCTCTTTATCTATACTCGTACTCACTTAATTCATATAAAACCACAGTACCTTATTGTTGCATCTTATACCAACCATTACATTTTATCCAATTATATATCCTCTAAAGTATTTCCTTATTCATGAAATTTTTGTCCCAATATATAATAATTTTTAACAAACACATAAATTACTTACATTCTAATAGCCTTTTCTGCACTGGACACATCAACGTTTCTTGAGGATTTACTCGAGAAAAATTTATATGTACAGTCTACCACAAAAGTCCCATCGCCTCTTCCGCTGTTCCCAAAACCCGGAGATTCAGACTTGTGATGCCGAAGCAGTAGACACCGATTCATTATTCTGTTCATAAATGCTTTTGATTCATGAGTCTGAATCTCAGGGTTCACGGTTCAGGAGGAGAGGCGACAGGACTTTTGTGGGTGACTGTAAATTATTCATCATTAAACATTTAAAGCTCCTGCAAATTTTTTTCTTCCGATATTTCAGTTTTATTTCCATCAGTGGTTTATGACCCAAACAAATAAAGTTGATCAACATATCAGTTTTTTCTCCATTCAACTGTGTCATTACATACTCTAACTTCTTGATGTTCAATGCATACCCAAGTGATATCTCCGTTAGCCGGAACAATTGGTGCAGAGCACTCCGGAAATGAGAGATTTCTGGGTAACGAGACAACTCTCTCAAAGCCGGAAAAACATCTCTCATCCCTGGAATTTTCTGGGTAACATGAACATTTTCTCGGAAGTTCCAGAAATTACATATTACATCATCTCTCGAACCCGGAAGAAAATCCTCCATCCCCGGAATTTTCTGGAAAATTCCGGCTACTGAAGAGTTCCGGTTAAGAGAGATTCTGGCTTATGGAGATATTACTTCTTAAGAAACTTTTCCATGAGTCATCACTATACTGTAGTACTGTACTCAGATCTCTTGATAAGTCTTCTTTCAATGATGGGTGAAAAAAATTTAAAATGATATATCCATCTACAATTTGACCAACATTTACACTACAATCCCCCTATATGGTAACTATTTAAAGTGAGATAATTTACTGTTAGTGCTACATATATCTGCTATAATTCTTAATAATTCATCGAGTTTCTCTAATCCCGGTGTGTCCTTGTGTGTATGAAGTAAGGTTGGCTGTACAAACATCTTGAATACTCTGCCACTAAAGTATTAAGCATTTAAAAAAATTATTGTCATACATATGATCCAGTTTAAGTAATAAATGTTTATTAAAGAAGTAAATCACTTTGCTTTATGTATAACAAAACAGTTAACTTTTTTCTTCTCCCATAAGTTACAAAAATATGGGATGTCTTCCAAGAAATACAACTCAGGGTGGACAAAACTGATACTGTACGTATAGTATAGTGATCAAGAGTCATAAGTGTGGGCGTGAGTCTTGTGAGTCATAAGTGTGGGCGTGAGTCTTGTAAGAGTCATAAGTGTGGGCGTGAGTCTTGTAAGAGTCATAAGTGTGGGCGTGAGTCTTGTAAGAGTCATAAGTGTGGGCGTGAGTCTTGTAAGAGTCATAAGTGTGGGTGTGAGTCTTGCAAGTCATTTTTTAACCAACAGGACGTAGAATGCATTTGAATGTTAAATATTTGATTGAACAAAACGTGGATAGAATGCAAGTGGTTAAATAATAAGTTCATGTTTTAAGTCAGGGTGGTGGTATGATCAGAAATATATGGGGGAAAGTTAAACTGGAGGTACCCTAGGTGGCCTGTCAGGAGCTTAAGGATGGTGGTGTAAGAAGGTTTTTCTCGATGCTGTGACTAGTTTCTTGGTCAATAAATGAATATTAAAAAAGGCAAAACAAAAACTCGATGTGGAGTTAAAGGATGAATAAAGTGTAAAGAGGGAATAAGAGAAGGAGAAGAGTAACTACTGTATTTTAAAGGGAACTGTTTATAAGCTGTAACATAAAAGAATTAAAGTAATATGAAAATAAAGGAAAATGGACACAATTATTGATAACTAAAAGAGTTATATTGTATACTGTACTGTATACTGTATAAGATAAATGAGTTAGTTAAGATATTAAGAAGATCCCAAAGAACTGTACATGTGTGTATGTATGTATGTATGTATGTATGACTGAAAGATGCAGATACAAATATTTAGAGACTATCACCAGAATCTAAGAATATGGAGACGACTTTGTATGAATCATTCTGCAGTACTGTACACAAGACGAAGACGAATAAAAATAATTTAAAACATGTTTTATGGTCAAACTTACATTGTGTAAAGTATTATAGAAAACTCTACTTGGTCGACTATGAGAACAAGAAGACTCCTTTTGTTACAATTCTCTTGTAGATCCATAAATACTGTGATATTATTTTGTTTTAACCTTTGATCGTTTGGTGATACACTACAGTACAGTAATGCATTCTCATCAAACATACTAGACTCCTAAACTTCTTTATGTAGTACTTCTATAATTGTTAATTACTACAGTACTTTGGTTATGTCCAGTTCTTCCTCAGGTTGTGTAACAGTGGTTGGTATTAACAGTACTACAGTATACTGTACTGTATACACTATATTTCTCATTCATACTGAGTAAATGGACATAATAGACAAACTGTTCATCATAATCACTGCCCAAAAATTATTTTTTCCTTAAATTCCTATTTTCATATTTCTTTGCCCTTTCCTCTTTGTTCAGTTTTGTTCAAGGAAGCTTTCTAGTACTGTACTGTACTAAACTATATAAGTACAGTACTGTACAGTACAGTACAGTACTGTACTGTACTATACTATATAAGTACAGTACTGTACAGTACAGTACAGTACTGTACTGTACTATATAAGTACAGTACAGTACTATACTATATAATTACAGTACAGTACAGTACTGTACTATACTATATAAGTACAGTACAGTACAGTACTGTACTATACTATATAAGTACAGTACAGTACTGTACTGTACATGCATTATCATTTCCATGTTGAATATAAGACCTGACAGCTATACCGTATAGAGTAAATATACTGTATGGTCGTTGTGGTTGTTTAATAATCTTTCATGGGGAAAACTGATCTTGGTGATCAACAAAGATACAGATGACATCAAGAAAGGTTATGAAAAAATAACTAAATCTTGTTATAAAAATTTAACAAATGTTAATAAACTAAGGAGAGTGGTGGACAAGTGGATACAGCACTTGCCTCCTATTCTAGGGGGTTTAATCCCTGGGCATTCCCAGTTCATCCAGCTGTAAATGGGTACCTAAGTTTACAACTTGGGGAAGTGAAGGCGGTCGAGTGCAGTACCGGCCATGCTGCCTCCTTATGTACCGAAGGCTTAGTATACAGTGTGCTGTATCCACACTGCCCCTAACAGGCAGTCATGCCTATGGCCTGGGACCCACATTCACTTTTCCATAAAACTAATCTCTAGTGAATGAAACGAAATATAATCTTACAATAATGATTCAATAACTAATTTTATAAGTTATAAGGTGATTATGTTACTGTATTTATTTCAAACAGTTTGTTGTAAAGTCACACTGATATTGTATTAGCTTTACTGCCCCATCACAGTCTAAGTACTGTGTAGTATAATCATTTCAAAGCTGACTGAAATACATTGTGGTGCAGTGGCTGAGTACACTGCACCACAATACTATAGTTGCCTTTGTGTCGCTACACTCAAATACCAACAATTGGATTAAATTTTCTGAAAGTTGTTTGTTATAGAAATTAAAGACATAATGCACAAGGATCAGAGTACCCTGACAGATGAAAAACACAAGTGAACAAGAATAGCGTTAATCTGTCTCCTAATATGAGATTTACAAGGAGTCACATCAAGGAGTCACAGATCATGGCAAAGTTTATTGTGAACACTTTTGTTTGTACAAGTTTATTAAAATGTACGCATGTGTGTTTACATGTTGATATGGTGTTACTTAAACAGTACTGTACCTGCATGAACTAGTTAGGAAGCTGTAAATGTCTTCCTTTAATATCCTGTTTGAATTGTTGAACACTTTATTGTGACTAACATTTTGTTCCATAAAATATGCATTTAAATATATGATGCCGAACCTAATCCCTGCCTCACACTTTAACTCTCTTTCCACTAAGGCACATTGTTCTTGTCGTGTAATTGAGGTATGTATTCATGTGATATATTTATAAAGAAAAGCCTTATACAGGGGGCCCCCCCTCAAGTTCGCGGATTTATATTTCGTGGTCCTCTATTATTTGCGGATGACACCCTAGATGTACCCAAGAAGGTCTGTGGGTAGTTTTAAAGTTACCGGCATTTTCGCGGCTGGGACAGGGAGCCATTCGTTCTAGAGACAGTAATTTCCTTTACCTGTATTGTATACATATATATATGTGTGTGTGTGTGTAGACACACACACACACATATATACAATACAGGTAAAAGAAATAATTGTCCTAAAGGCATTTCTTTGTACACAAGTAAAAATGTATCCCCCTACCCCTCTGTCCGCAAATGTTATTCAGTGATTCGTGGCCATTTTGAGAACCTAACCCCCGCAAATTTGGGGGCCCCCCTGTACTGTAGCTTGTACAGTAGTGCAGTAAATAATCAACTTCCTCAGTCACTTCAGAATTGTATAAATGTTTTAACACACAAGAAGAACGTATACTGTCGTTAACACAGGTGCAGAAACTAGGGATTCTTACCATTTTAATTCCTCACAGGATAAGCTTAAGGTGCTTATGTACAATGATATAATTTACTGAACACATTTGTCTCATTGAAGATGTATGTGATCAGTCTATAAAACCGACTTTCAGTTTTATTGTGATTTTTGCTCCGAGCTACAAACTCTCCGCAGAAATTTAGCTTTCACGCTTCACAGCTACTACTGCTTTCTAAATATTTTTATGTTGACTAATAACAAGATTTTTTCTTCTGAACTTTTAGGTGTACAATGAAAGACAAAAGTCGTGTTGTGAAATTTGGTGAAAACATATGCCGAAGGGCTAAACTTTTGGTGCGCTCTGCCTTGTGGTAGGGGGTTCTCATAATGTTTCACAAGTTATATTTAATCTTCGGACAAAACCGCGACATGACTTTTGTCTTTGATTGTACATTGTATAGTTTTCTAAAGTGGATGTTATATTTTATATTGTCAATTTTAATTTAATTTATTCAGAAAATGTCACAATTAATTTCTGTTCAAAGTTCATTTTTATGGCAATCAACATGATGAAGAAAACTACGCAATGATATTTGTTTGATGTTTGTTTTTTGTTTAGTTTAACACATTAAAATATCAAGGTACATTTCCATAAAGTGAAGACATGCACTGAGTAATCCCAAACACCTCCAGTACAGTACATACAGGTATATGATCATTAATTGCAGTGTTGAGGATTTTCTTTCAAAGTTTTCCAAACTGGTCTCAACATATGGTCAATACACTACAGTACTGTCATTATTTACACTTTATGTGAAAGTTATCTTCCTGATCCTCTATCTGCTGTAAGTACTGTAAAGTGCACTAAAGTACCGGTATGTGAGCTGTTTTCCATATATACTGTACAGTATGTATAGCAGTAAAGTAATTTATTACTTTTGAAAAACATTTGATTATTTTTATAATGATTTTCATTTGAGTATGAAGAAATATTTCTTACAGCAGATGGAGGACTTAATGTTAAATCTTAAACATTTTTGTGTAGGTACCATAGTATGAGTATTAGTGCATATGACCAATACTGTAAAAATAACAGGTTTAATGTGTCATGTCCTATGTCAATGGTACCTTAATATATTCAACATGAACTGCCATATCCTCACAAGTCATCACTGGTCATGTGGACTATACCCATATAGTAGAGGATGACTGCCATTAAGAGACACACCAAACTCTTATTTTAATCTGGAGATCTTTCAGGTGTTGGCTTTAGCATTTGGTGTTGGGGCTAAAGATTTTTGTGTGGGGGGCAGTGTGTCTCCTGCTGAATGTAATTAATATTTGCTGGGGTAGTTTTTTGAAGCCTTTTGCAAATACCTGTACAGGTTAATTGTTCAAATAGCATACAGTATTAAACATTTACCCTGTAATATAAATTGCTAAAATTTCACTGTGTAAAAGCCACAAGACACTACAATCATGTTTCAGTATGAAGCCACAAGACACTACAATCATGTTTCAGTATGAAGCCACAAGACACTACAATCATGTTTCAGTATGAAGCCACAAGACACTACAATCATGTTTCAGTATGAAGCCACAAGACACTACAATCATGTTTCAGTATGAAGCCACAAGACACTACAATCATGTTTCAGCCTGTAAGCTACATAGTGTATGCACCACACAAACATCTAAATGGCTCTTATTTATATAATAATGTCTAACAAAGTCCATTAGTTAGAAATACTGTTAAGAGTGGCTTTACTCTGGGAAACTGTTGCCGTGACCCAATCAACAGGAGCAAAACCTTGATCCATACAAGGCGCTGGATTATCTTACCATAGCTCCTGCTGGGTCAGGAGTTCCAACTTTAAACTTAAAAATTATCCCCATTCTTACTCCATGACCTTTTGAGTCTTCCAGTAGCTGTCATTAACTTGCTGCCATACATCACTTAAGGCAGCTTTACAGAATTCATGGTTCTTGATTGAAAAGAGTGACTCACTCTTATCCTCTTAGAATCTCCTTTGCCAAATACATGTTTATCCTTATAATTATTCATCACCTGCTTCACTGTCCCATAATCTGCTAAACCTCACTAACTCCTTCACTATGGGGATGCCACTTTTAATATTTTATTTGGATAATGCCAGACGATTTTATTCAGCTCAGCGACACAAGGGGTTAAACTGAAAACTAACCAAGAAATAAAACAACCAAAAGTTCTTACACTCTCTAGGTGTACAGAATCATTGTCATGTCTAGTACTGTACCAGACTGATCAGCTTAAGAGGGGAGTATGGCACAGTACTGTACATATAACTGTATACACTTGGGGTGGGTCGGGCACATCAGCTCTGACACAGTCTAACAAGGTGCAGCACATAAGTGAAACCTTTAATGGCAATAATACTGCTCAGGCAGAGATTGCAGAGGCTGGCCTCAAGTTATTGGTCATCAAAAGTGTTGAAAATAACTGTTAAATAATAATGATCATGTACTGGGGGGGAGGGGAAGGAACCAGGTGATTTCCTAAATAACCTGTGACACCACTTTTAATATTTTAATATACGTATTATTAAGCACAGACAGACCCCCAGTACCCAAGTGGTTAAACAGTTATTGTGTGCATAGCTTATGAATAATTAAATGATAAACATATATTAAGCACAGTATACAGTACAGTACTGTATAAATACTAACTTCTTGTTTTACTGTACACTACATGGAATTGTTATCACACAAAAAGTGGTACAGTATGCTGTACACTATATACCTAACTAGTGCTCACTTGTTACTGTATAATATAGTATATGTATACTGCTGATGTGCTTGTACAGTAGGTTAATCAATCATACTACACAGCTAAACAGTACAGTACTACTGTATAATGTATTATTTTCCCAGCAAATTACTTTGAAGATAAACACATTTAGCTTAAATGTGTTAATCTAACTGTTCCAAATGTACCTGCTGATGGTAGTTCAGTACAGTACTTGCATACAGTATTATTGTAATTGATTGAGAAATTTTTCTCCAAAGTGGAGTTTTGCAGATTTTCGATATACTGTACTACTTTACTGTATTGTTGAAATCAGAATTCTGAATTCAATGATACCAAATTTAGTTTGGTAAAATTTGTTTCTGGGTGAAACCAATGACATTAATGACCCAATAGATTAAATATATGGCAGGATACGCGATGTGTATTTATTGTACATTAAGCACAAGACACTGATGTTGTTATAATACTGCACTACTGGCATTAACACTCTCTTCACCTTATTTTACATTACATGTCAATAGTGCCATGGCTCCTTTATTGATTGCAAATGTTAACAGTTATTCCTCGACCTAAAAATTTTCACCAACAACAGGAGACTTCCTGCCATCTCCCGAGTACTGTACTGTACACTGAGGTATATGAGGCAGCACATTATATCTAAGTGTAAACTTTTAGAATTTATGTTCAATGGATCTAGTTATGAGGAACAATTATACATGAATAAGAGTACAAACATTGGGAGTCCGAGCCATCATATTTGGGAGTCCGAGCCATCATATACTAGGGCTCACACTAGGAGCAATAACGTCACGTGCTTTAAAAAAGACCCGACGAACACGACAACTGAATGATTTTTAAGGGAAGCAGATGACATGAACCCCAACCCAACTTAACCTAACCTCTCAATAACTAACCCAATATTGTTAGTTAAGTTAGGTTTATATCCTAAAAAAATAAGCAGTTTAGAAGTCCAGTTTATTAAATTTTTTATATAAAAAGAGTACTACAATACACCTTACAGTGCTTCAGCTCTGATAGGTGTCACGATGACCAACTTCTTATTAAGAGATCACAGTACTTATTTATAAAGAGCTACATATAGACCTCTCTCACAACAATAGATAAACACACACTGATTCTTGTACAGTATAAGGAAATTTGGACTGCACATTCCTAAATTCCCCGACTTTACTTCTTTTTTTTTCCATGTGACGGATGTCTTTAAAAGTGAGGCATAAAAGCACCAAATGACTCTATTCTTATATACTGTACAGTATATATATATAGTATACACAAGTTAGATGTATGTAATCTGAAAACCATATTATTCGTGACTTTAGTGTCTGGGCCAAGTTTCACCTCAAAATAAACTAAAGTTATGACTGGGTAGAATACTTTACAAGACATTTATTCTCCCAACACACGTGGATTTTTGTATGTGTTTAAGTTAGCAGACACTACTGTAATTCTTAAGAGCCTCAATCCAAAACATACAATATAAATGCCCTCTTTATGCCTCAATACTAAAAATAAGTACTGTATAGCACTAACTTATAACATGTGATATGACCCAATCAGACTCATTAATATATTCTGTTAACTGTTCTCAAAGTTAGATTATGTATACATCATCTTTACAAAACAGCTTTATACAACCATCATATTTTTTAAATCTTTGTGTACATCTTAATAATTAGCGATGAACATTTTGAAATATGTTGTCTTGTCATATTTATAAACCTCTCAAGATCCATCAGTGTCTCTAAACATATCTAAAAAAAGTCCCCAACATATTTAAACGTGTCTAAAAATAATTTGTTTAAACAGCTTAGTCAGTAAACAGCTCCCAGTACATACCTCTTAACATCCTTAACTCTCTAAACATATATCTGTAAAGATCTCTTAACACCTTTTAAACAGTTCACAGTACAGTACTATATCTAAATACCCAATATAAGCATCTCCAAAAGACAACAGTGCAGTATAGCGCTGCCTTATGATGGGTCACTATACCAGCGTCATAACACACACGCACGCATGCACACACACACGCGCGCACACACACACACACACACACAATTGAAATTTTAGCAAATTGATCACAGATGTTTCTATTTTGTGGCTTTTAATATGTGTTGTGAGTGTACTGTATTGCATGTTAGTTTTCATCTCTTAATGGCACATACATGTAGTGTTTACTGTATGGGAGCATTATCTCACAACTCAGGAATTCTCAGCTGTTGAAACAGATGTTGGAATAAGTTTAAAATCCATGTTTTTATACCAAATACATGATTCGTTTTTCAAAGTTTTGTTTACTTGGCAGCTATAAAGTTAGCACAGTTCACATCCACAGTAGCTGAGAACATGATGCTGTGAGGTACTGTACTTTAATGGTTGGGTTAATAGCATATGCTCTGGCCAGTAGTATCATGCCTTTAGACATACTTATGGTGCATGATGGGATGTGTTAAGCAGCATGGATGCATGTGCATGATTGCAGGCCTCTGGGAAAGATGAGAGTCACCCTCCAAATGCTGCAGAAGCCCAAGGACAAGAAGACAATAAGCAGACCCATAGGAATGGCAAGCCCCGGTGCCCCTCACCCATCAAACATGACAAAGGGCTTGGTGAAGGTGTTAAGACCAACATGGGTTCAGACACATGCAGTGCGTTGCATCTTCATGTTGCAGGGAATGTGTTGAAAATACCAAAAGCTGATGGTTTATCTATGTTAGAGGAAGAAGGCTCAACTGGCAGACAGCCACGCAAGGAAGACAGGGGCATCGCAGTCAACGTGCCTCCACGGCCAACCAAAGCAATCACGGGTTTGGATTTAAATCCGATTCTTAGGCGTACAGCTGAACCTAACATCCCCTTGCTGCATAAGAAATCGGGCCAAGTATCCGATCTTGAATTACACTTATATGTCTGGAATGAATTATTGTCTGCACCTCCCTTGCCAAGCCGAGCCCCTCTAGGAATGGGGAGTGATTTAAGGGCCACGTCCTCTGTCCCCGACACACTATCTGCGAGCACGGGACATAATGTCCACAGACAGCCTAAGAGAGCTCTGTCTGACAACAAAAGGTTTAACAATTCTGGTGGATCGTCCGTAGTAAGTAGAACATTATCACTTTCTGGACCCGACATAGTTATGGGGCCACCCGTACCTTGTAGACCATCGTCGGCAGGATATGATGCATCTCATCCACCAGCTGTGCCCATAAGACCAAGTTCCCAGGTTCAAAGTAACCTCAAAATGCCATCAAATATAAGGTGGCAGTCGTCGTCACAAACAAAACATTGTAACTCGATTAGCAAGAGACGTTCATTGGAAGGTATGCCTGAAACTAGACTTAAACAAAAGCTTCACAATGCTAATTCACTTGAAGAAATACATGTCTCTTTCCCAAGTCTTCATGGCGATCCCAAAGACAATGAAAATAGTCCACCTTCCTCTACTCTATGTGATCCTTATGACAGACAAGACAAAAATTGGTGTTTAAAAACTATTGCACCAGCGAATCCAACTGGGATTGGTCTTCCGAGGAGAGGCCAGTGGAATATGCGTGTAGAGAGCCCCCTGGCGCGGATCCCAGCCAACGAGAATTCGTTACCTCCACCAATTCCTCCAATACCTCTTAACATACAGAAGGAGTTTTCCAAGAGTCACATAACAACTCATAATGATAAACATGGGGAAAAGAATCAGGTATCAGTTATTCTTAATGATCTAGAAGGGGTAGTCTGTAAAGATTCTTATACTAAGGTAGTGACTGATGGTCCAATGGAATTTTTATCAGAGGAAAAAGAAAACAAGAGAGTATTCTCAGGAACAGCAAGCACGTATGACCGCCCGGATTGTCCAACAAAGAGATTTTCGGCAACAGAAGACCACAACAAAAAAACTGAATCTATAAAATGGCCAAAGTCCAGTTTTAATGATACTATGATTAATTTTCTGGACGAGAACATCCGCGAGGGCCGAGCTTGTTACAGGAGCAACCCGGCCTATGACCTGGTGTTTCCCTCACAACTACGACCTCCAATACCAAAGAGAACCAACAACTTAAACCACCACTGTGACCACGATGTAAAAGGTGCTCTATCCTCTGATGGCTTGAGTTCAGAAGTTCTTTCCTCGTCTTATGACAGCGAAGAACATTACCTCACCATGGACAACGGGGCCAGGCCTAAGAGATCATCAAGCATTTCTACCGCTGTGTCTGCTCAGCCAGTGTACACAAGCTTCTCCACAAAACTCCATAGGGACTCTCGTAGTTTGGGAACTGTCAGGGTTAATACATCGCACTCCCAGGATGTGACTACAGACGGTTCACAAAGCCTGGAGAAATCTGCTGTCTGCTTACAGAGCGAAGATGAGTGTTCTGGCCAGTCACAGAGTACTGGTATGTTTGCTGACACACCCAACGTCGACAATCAATCACAGGCGCTGAAATCATGTTCTGTTTCTGATGAAGACAAATGGACGCCAGAATCATATGAGAAGGTAAAAAGTTTATGATTGTTCTTTTTTTCCCTTTCATCAGTCTTCAGCAACTCATCAGCTGTGAGAACTGTTGCTGTGTGACAGGTATGTTGGTGTGTCATATGTGGAATGGCATGGTAGTTATAGTCAGTAGAGAGGCATGGTGGTGGGAGGACCGACCACAGTTCTTCCCCTCGGCTGTCCAGGCGATGTCAAACAGTAAGTGACTTGTTCTGAGGAAGTATACTTGAGCCTTGCAACTGTCTCTTCTGACTCACTCTTTCTCTCTCTCTAATTAATTGAGTCTGTCCTTGAATTTTTCTCTCTTCTCAAAACACTTTCGTCAGTTATCTTTTTCTCTAACATCTCATTTATCTCTATAATGTTTCTTTTATCTCACTTCTTTCTCCTTTAACATATCCTTGATTTCCCAGTCGCACAATTCCTCCCTCTACTACTTAATTCAGACTCGGTGTTTCCTCATTATCAGCTGCCATGGTAAGTACAGTATATTGTATTCATTATGTAATGATTAGTTTACCTGTTTCTATTTTTAAGTGTATTAAATGTTTAGTAAAGTCAAAATTAGAAGTGTAATACTCTTTTGCATTGTGTGGGTGTACTAATCCCCCAGCTTCTTCGGAATAATTCTTTTATAAGCTTTGTGTTCATTAGTGTCATGAATCTTTGTGTTTTAAATCTTGCGTGCACGAATCTGTCATGAATCTTGCGTGCACGAATCTGTCATGAATCTTGCGTGCACGAATCTGTCATGAATCTTGTTTGCACGAATCTTTGTGTTATTAACCTTGTGTGCACGAATCTCATGAACCTTGTTTGCACGAATCTCATGAATCTTGTGTGCACGAATCTCATGAATCTTGTTTGCACGAATCTTTGTGTTATTAACCTTGTGTGCACGAATCTTTGTGTTATAAACCTTGTGTGCACGAATCTCATGAATCTTGTTTGCACGAATCTTTGTGTTATTAACCTTGTGTGCACGAATCTCATGAACCTTGTGTGCACGAATCTCATGAATCTTGTGTGCACGAATCTTTATGTTATAAACCCTGTGTACACGAATCTTTCATAAACTTTAACTCATGCACATATTTACAAACATATCCCTAATATGCATCATCATGTGCACTGAAATTTAGCTACATAGGCACTTAAATTTCAATATTGTGTGCACCCAGCCTTATATCCGTGTGCACCTACCATTAAATTCTTGTGAATATTTCTTTTACTTTTTGTGCTCACGTCTTTAACTTCTTGTGCACATGTCTTTAGCCTTGTGTGAACTCATCTTCACTCTTGTGTACACCTGATTCTCCTTATATTTTCACCAAAGTGTAGAAAGATTAAGAGAGCGAGAGGATGAGGCTGATAGACAAGCAGAAATATCCTCAACTTAAGTAGGCATGGAAAAAAATGACGATAATAATAATAATAATAATAATAATAATAATAATAATAATAATAATAATAATAACTGAGCCTTTACACGTTCTCGTTCATCTGTCACTGTCATCGTGTATAATACATGACTTCAATTTTAAACTAAATAAAAAATAAAAAGTAATGTCAGAGGAACAAAATTTACGAAATTTTTCATGTCGCTGTTAAAACCAAACACCTCTTAGGAGAAAAAAGAAACTAATTAAAATTACATGCGAATAAGTTCCAACGATATAATTTGTATTCATTTCGTTAACAATACCACTATATGTAACTTTTTCATCATGGAGTTAGGTGAAGACTAGGAAGAATTATAACTGTTCTCTTTACTTAACATAGCCTACTATTGGTCTCTTAATATATAAAATACAGTACATACTATAAGTAACAAATTAAAAGGAACTGGCTGACACCAGCACAAAATTGAAAAGGCATTCTTAGGTACGAGGAAATATGTTTTATGAATATAATGTTAACTGGAGGTAGTTGCATTTTAATAATAAAGTGGAAAAACTAATTTCTCCTTTATTCCCTCTTACTGTCTTTCCATATTTCTCATATCTTTCTCAGTTGTGTTCTTTCACTCTATCCTCCCGCTTCGGATAACATTCTATCTGCTTCCCGCACATTAAAACAAGCAAACCAGGTGTAAGTGGTATAATAATAATAATAATAATAATAATAATAATAATAATAATAATAATAATAATACTACTACTAATAATAATAATAATGACGATGATAATGTGTGTGTGAGTAACCCGTGTTGGTGTGGTCGCCAGGGGTCGAGGAGTCCGCTTATGTCTCCAGGAGCCTCGCCAAGAGTGTGTCGCAGAGATGACGTCATCCCTCCGCCCCCAGTCCCGCCCAGGAAAGCTAGCCCCGCCCCCAGCCCGCCCTCGACACCAGCCACCACCCATAGGTACGTCACCCCGCCCACGAAGCCTCAACCCGCCCCCATCCACCACACACACACACAGGCATACAACTTAAAACTGACTTGAAATATGTATGTCCACCTCTAGTACCGCCCATGACACACACAGCCCCGCCCATGACACACACAGCCCCACCCATGACACACACAGCCCACCATGACACACACCCACCCAGCCCGCCATGACACACACAACCCACCCATGACACACACAGCCCCACCCATGACACACACAGCCCACCCATGACACACACACATGACACACCCACACACATTGCCCCGCCCATGACAGACCCTGTAGGGCTACCCAGCTGCTTAGAGACACTCAACTCCCACCACCCGCCCACCATAACCACCTTCAGAGCATCACTCACAACCACCAATGAATTTCACCCATAAACCACCCATTGTTCCATTATCCCCCCCAAACCACCCATTGTTCCATTATCCCGCCCATAAACCACCCATTGTTCCATTATCCCCCATAAACCACCCATTGTTCCATTAAAACCCATTCCATTATCCGCCCATAAACCACCCATTGTTCCATTATCCCGCCCATAAACCACCCATTGTTCCATTATCCCGCCCATAAACCACCCATTGTTCCATTATCCCGCCCATAAACCACCCATTGTTCCATTACCCCGCCCATAAACCACCCATTGTTCCATTATCCCGCCCATAAACCACCCATTGTTCCATTACCCCGCCCATAAACCACCCATTGTTCCATTATCCCGCCCATAAACCACCCAAAACCATTTATAATTTCATCGTTTTAGCCTCAAGTTACTCTAGCTGGTATATCTGCTATAATCTCAGTGTGAGGCAATGTTACAGGTGTGTCGGCAACTTTAAAGGTGGCAAGACCCAGCGATTGCCCAGGAGATAAGGGTGGTGTACATATTAATACAAAAAAAAAAGTATCTTTACAATTTTGTGTTAGAGAATATGACACAAGAGATGAAGGATTTGGACATCCCAACAGAAATCACAGTGTTCATTTTGAAATTCATCGGACCACCCTGTAGAGATACGTTGGGGGGTATTGGCTCCACTTCTGTAGTAATTTATATAAGTAATCTGTATCTCACCATTCAAGATCAGGGTTCTGCTTAAATATTGAACTTTTTTTGTTTGCATTTTTAACAGATCCACGGTGTTCAATGACCCTAACCTAACATGACATGGCAAGAAAACTGTTGTAGTAAGATCCAATATATAAATTAGAAGGAAATGGTTACATAATGAGGTAGAAATCAACCCTTGAACGATAACTAATAACCTGGCGCCTGTCCTGATCATTCACGGCGAGAAAAAATGAAGTTCTTAAGCACCATTCCTGTACCATCACTGGAATTTTAAAAGTACTTCAGGCTTGTAATAAAATAGACAATGTACACTTCTCTTGAAGAATTCTACCTCCTACGATTAATATATTCATGATCAATTAAAGGAACAGACCTGCTGTTTTATCTCGTCACTCAGACATCAAACATCTGAAGTGGGACTTGCACTTAACGTATTCAGGCTCAGTTTAAGCACCAAGCATACAATTTATCTTTCAACGTAGAGATGAACCGGTTGGACTGGTTGCGGTGTGGGCGACTTACCACATCATGCAGGGAGATCCGGGTAATATCATCCCAAGGGCACACAGGTACTACGAAGTCTTCTTCAACTATTTTGTCCACCGGGGGCGTCTAACAGAATAAATATACGACACATTGTTGCCTTCATCTCGACAACCCGTGATCTTAGCAACCTCCCTTCCTCAATGAATAGTGTACACTCTGTGCGCCCACTTCCATGTTCTGTTAAAACAAATGAATGAGTCCTCCTGAAACCATCACACAACTGGTTCACTTCTATTACCAGGCTGCTGGCGTCCAAAAGGTTCGCTAAGCCTCACCTCTCCATCCTTCCCTCTCCCAAACACCTTTACCTGTCCAATGGAAATCTTTCATCATGCAGCCACCGTAAAAAAATTGTAAACCTGTTTTCTATTACGTCAGAAGTATTGAAAAAAAAATCGTATATTGCAGTCAACAACATACATCCTGTACGAACACAAATACAGTACAAGTACAATGTGTAAGAAATGTATATCGTAATAATTTAATTGCTAGTGGCTAGTACATTCATGCATGGATTCAGAATAAAAACTCCTTAAAGACCAAAACGATAAAAGCGGACAAAGTTGCACCAAACCAAGATCCTCCAAGTTTTAATTTTGTCCTCAGTAAGGTCAGGTAGGTTTGGTTTGGTTAGGTTAGGTTTTAAGCAAGAATATGCTACACTAGGATGATTTAGGTTATACTGTAGTTACGTTAAAATAGGCTTGGTTAAGGATAGGTTAGGTTAGAAAGGCTACAATAGATTGAGTTAGGTTTGTCACGTTACAATAGGCTCTCCTAGTAACTCATGACTCGGGGCTGCCATGGTTACTCATGACTCGGGGCTGCCATGGTTACTCATGACTCGGGGCTGCCATGGTTACTCATGACTCGGGGCTGCCATGGTTACTCATGACTCGGGGCTGCCATGGTTACTCATGACTCGGGGCTGCCATGGTTACTCATGACTCGGGGCTGCCATGGTTACTCATGACTCGGGGCTGCCATGGTTACTCATGACTCGAGGCTGCCATGGTTACTCATGACTCGAGGCTGCCATGGTTACTCATGACTCGGGGCTGCCATGGTTACTTATGACCGCCTGTAACTCACGACTCTGTCTATCGTTTTTATGATGATTAATCGGTTTAGTGTTTCTATATATTATACACAGGTACAATGTATTAATATATACTTGCTTGTATTATTTATTCACAGTTATATAGAGGTGTTTATACAACCATATACCTGTATAATTGATATAATCATAAATGTAGTTACCTTGAGGTGTGGCCCTGTAGATCGAGTGTGTTGGAGGTGGAGGAAGAGGAGGAGATGCCTCCGGCTCCTCCACGAACACTTACCTCTCTCACGGCGCCCACGGTGGTCACCACGCCCACCACGCCCACCTCGCCGCCCAGGACCATCACCATTGTCACGCTCGACCCAAATAACGTGGCGGTCGAGACCACAACCACAGGTGAGCGGGGGTTGTTTACAGCGGTGACGTCACGGCTCCGGGGTTGTTTACAGCGGTGACGTCACGGCTCCGGGGTTGTTTACAGCGGTGACGTCACGGCTCCGGGGTTGTTTACAGCGGTGACGTCACGGCTCCCCACTGCAATGAAACATGTGCATAATAATGAAAAAGAGTAAATAACACATTTGTACGAAATAATGGTTAAATATATTCATACTGAATGATGGTGAAAGAAATATTGTATAAATTATTTCAAAAGACAATAATGTGTCTGAGGGTTTTGTGTGACAGGTGGTCTCTATACAATGTCTGTCTGTGTGTTTTAGTTTGTTTGTGTATTTTTTCGTTATTTATTGCAGTAGACCTAAAGATAGAGACCTGAAATAAGGTCTGTAAATGCGCAGCCAACATAACTCTCTTGAAGGTGGAAATTTGGGAGATAACTCTTTATAAAGGCCGCCCCTCCCCCCCCCCCTCAATGAAAACACGTCTACGGGGGGGAGGGGTGGAACCTAAAATGGATAATGTAGTTGTTGTATTGTAGATAGTGTAGATGATTGTGTAGTGAATGTAGTGTAGATGATAGTGTAGTGACGGGGGGGGTGAGAAAAACAAACCCAAGCAACATCGGGTACCCAGCTTGTATAATGACGAAAACACTACAAAAAATATATTCAATGCCCGGACTACTGCAGTAAAGTACATGGTGAGTACATACTGTAGGTGTAGAGATTTGATTGTGCACCCCACACTCATCCTGTGAGCGGTAGCGCAAAAGGATTACAGAGTAGAGTTTACAACGGGTCATAATAATTAACCCCCGTTGTTAGGATATTATGGCACTGAATGTTACACAGTATTTCAATTACATTATTTATTTAGTTCTATACATAAAGGGTAACTTATTCACAAATGCGTGAGTACAGGTGTGTGAGGCAGTATGTCTGGCCTCACACTTTGTTATTCACATTTGCGTGTGAAGTATTCAAGCACATTGTGTCTTTGGTTCTGTACATGAGAACTGATATAGTTACTAAGTGCAAAAAAGTGGATACAATCTTAACATGTCGGCTATCTTGCCATTAGAGATGAAGTGTTGTGCCATTTCACACACAGTGTGCTTGGACCTGTCCCTAAAAGGTTCTATCTTCACACAGTCGAGGACGTAGTGTTCAAGTGTGTGGCAGGGTACCAAGGGAGGTGTGTTGCTTAGAGATGATGATGATGATGATGATGGGGTAATGCTTAAGGTGTGTGTTGTCTGTCATAGGTCCAGGGAAGGAGAGGAAGATCAGTGCGCCGTCCCCCCTGCGTCACAGACCCCTCTCCGTGCCTCACATCGTGCCCAGGACCAGCAAGCTCATGAGGGCCTCCGGTTCTAACCCCTCCCTCTCCTCCTCTTCCTCCTCGCCTACCTCCACGCCCGCCACCACGCCCACGCCCCTGCCTACCTCCACTCCAGCCACCACGCCCACACCGTTACCCTCGGCGCCACCATTCCCCTCCCATTTCCCCCCTAGTTCCTCCCCCTCCCCTTCCTTCGTGCCGACCAGTCTCCCCGCCAGTCCTAGCCCCAGCAGTAGCTCTCAGCAGCAACAGCCCATGTCCCCGCTAGGAGGCCCGCCCACCACCACGGCGCCGCCCCCACCCGTGACGGTCATCACTTACACGCCCGTGATGACCTCCGATGACATGACCTCCAGCCCGGAGCCTGTCACCACCACCACCACCACGACCACCACCGTCACCCCGCGACCCCGCACCATCCTGCCCTCCCACTCCACCCTAATGCCCCCCACGCCCGCCACCACGCCCTCTCCCTCCTCCCCCTCCTCCATCACCTCCTCCACCTCCTGCTCGTCCTCCGGGTCAGCCTCTACCACCAGCAGTGGAGGCCTGGAGGTAGACAGGAGAGCCAGCGGGACCAGCCATACTGGGGACCTGGAGGACATCCACGAGGAGCCTCCCTACGAGAACACCACACTACCTCCCCCAGGTAACCTCCCCAGAACACCACACTACCTCCGCCAGGTAACCTCCCCAGAACACCACACTTCCTCCCCCAGGTAACCTCAGGTTCATGACAATGATGGTTGACACCTTAGCTTTATAAGTCCTGAGTTTTGATAACATTAGCGACACAAAAACAATTATCAGCTGATATTCTTTTTAATTGCAGTGTGTCCGGCGTCAGCGAGGAAGTCAGCCACTGACTCCGACCTGCCCAACTTCCCGGCGCCGTCAGCTCCTTCTTTACCGACTATTATCAAGTCCTGGTCGGCTGACAGAAGGTGAGAGAGAGAGAGAGAGAGAGAGAGAGAGAGAGAGAGAGAGAGAGAGAGAGAATGTGTACGATTTGCGAAAGGAAATTTTGTTTGAGATTCTATTCTAGTGGAGCACAGTTGTTTTTACAGGTACTGTGTTGATGCCTCGCGGGTGTCCTGACAATATCTCTTCCTTGTGTGTTTAGCATGAACGTGGCGGAGGGTCTGGAGGGTGAGGAGGCCCACACTGCCTACGAGAACCTTCACATGGACTACTTGGCGACGCTGACGCAGGAAGGTTTCGCCCAGGACGCCGTCATCCGAGCCCTCGTCATCACCAGAAACGACATAGCGATGGCTAGGGACATCCTCAGGGAGTTCGCCTCCAAGAGAAGCTAAAGGGACGCTCCAGCCTGTGCCCCTCACACTCGGAGGTTTACAATGCCAATAGATAATCAACGCCCCTCTCTCCCCACACTCTCTATGTTAAGTTATTTATATACAGAGCTGTGCCACAAATGCGTTTTTAAGGACATTGGGAGAACTGGGCAGGGGAGGACACGGGGAGGTGGACAGTGTGGGAGAAGTGCCAAAGTTTGCGCCTCGGTGTGCCGGAGCAACTGTGGGAATCACCATTGTGTGTTCTTATCTGTATATTTGGTAAGGTCTCTCTCTAGTTTACAAGAGGTTTCATCCCCCCTCGAAAAAATAAAAATGATTAAAACCTCAACTTTGGTGCTCCTCTGAAGGCCATTGTTTATGTATATTTATTGAAGACTCGGGACCGTCAGATGACCTACTGTACGGTAGGCCGCCGCGACACACGTCCAAGTCGACAAAAGCCGGGGGGACTTTTTTTAGTGTTCCTGACAGTATTATCGGAAGCGTTATGCTGAGACTCCAGTGTCACTGTACAGTATTTATCTTTGGTTCTAAACAATTCAAAGATGTACAATATATTATTACTATATCTTGGACGAGAGAGGGCGTCCCCAGCGAGACTCAGTGCTCACACCAAACTCCATTAATCAAGTGTTCTCGCCCTGGGCTGGACGCCGTGACATGTGCCAAAGTGAAAGCTGCCATATGGTGGTTCCTTAGTGCCAACTATACCTTGCAGTGGTCGAGTAAAATTTTCTACAGGTCTTTGAATGGTCAAGTGGTGAGACTTAGTGCGACCGTTGTTGTGCCTGCAAGAGTGTGTAAGGGCATGCGTGTAGGCGGCGAGGGGGTTTAGGATGTGCAATAATCTCACGCCCTCATCGTCTGGCTGTTGCACCCAAGTTTGTGTGTGACCAGATCATCACTGAGGTCTCCATGGCGCTGGTTCCTAAGTACACAAGACATTAACATTTTTTTTTGTAGAGAAGAATCATTAAACGTTGAAGTAATCTGTTAATTCAATTATATGTAACTTGGTCTCGTTCGGGAGTTGGTCCCTCATACTTGTGGCATTTGATGATAGGGTTGTACCTGACCCTACACACCTGCAGGCCCTAGTGACACGGGTGTACCTGACCCTATACACCTGCAGGCCCTAGTGACACGGGTGTACCTGACCCTACACACCTGCAGGCCCTAGTGACACAGGTGTACCTGACCCTACACACCTGTAGGCCCTAGTGACACGGGTGTACCTGACCCTACACACCTGCAGAAGCTAAGAAGAAGGATGGATCTGGTCCCACAACTACTTGTCGTCGACAATGTTAAAAAAAGAGATGCAATCACATAAATCTATACTACTCAGAGGTGGCGCCACTACGAGTTGATGATATGTACATACATTATAAATATTATATATATACATATATATATATACATATATATATATATATATATATATATATATATATATATATATATATATATATATATATATATATATGCATCATCAGAAGGATTATTAGTATCAATTTTGTGTGGTTTTCACTCTACTAGTGCCACCACATTGATGGTACTAGGTGCTGGATAGTACCTGGTTACTGGTACTCTCAGTATATATTTCTTGCACTCCTCATCATTTCTCATGACATTGGATAGCAAAAAACCTCAAACATATATATATATATATATATATATATATATATATATATATATATATATATATATATATATATATATATATATATATATATATATATATATATATATATATATATATATATATATATATATATATATATATATATATATATATATATATATATATATATATATATATATACAAGAATTTAGGCATTTGATTCAAGTTGCATAATTGCCTCCATGTGATTTACAAGGGCTCTATGTTAGCCGACTGACCATTTTCTGTAAAAAAAAGGTACTCCACCCAAGTTCAGTTCACTATGACCGGCAGTCTTGTGTGTCTAAGGTATCGACAGCCTCTCGTGTGTGTATTAATAATCGGCTGCGTTATGGATGAAAAACAACTTCACTCGATACCTTTAAACGTAATCAATTGGCCTAATGTTAGATGAGTCACCACCCAGGGGCCGCTGAACACATGTTGACAAGTTTTACAGCAGCTAAACAGTTCTAGGAGATAATAAACACTGCGTAATTTACTACAATATTCAGTTCTCTTTGCCTTATAATATGGTTTAAAATGTCACTATAACTTTCTCAGCATTAATGAAGTACTAAGCTTCCTTATGGAATAATCAGCCAAGATAAGTTTATTTAAGTGGAATTAGTTAACACCTGTTTATTAACAATTAAGTTTATACCGAATGAAGTCCAAATAGAGTTTAATGGTGCTAAATAATTTAAAAATTAAATATAGACATACTGTATATTATTTCCCAGTTTTCAGTTGGACACAGTACAGCTCAAGTTCTGCTTCTCGTAATTTGACCATTTGTTATGACACTGTGCCGGAATATTAAAATATTTCGTATTATCTAATTTATAGTTCAAACGTCTCCACTGATCTTTCTATATTTTTACAACAAAGGGAGGGTGTTACAGTACATAAGCTTGAAAAGAAAATTACCGTGAAGTCAATATTATGATTCCCTTCGTTGATGGTCATATATCAGAACTCGGTTATTGCTCGTATGATCAATAATACACCAAGTCTGATGATCAAACGAACAAAAAATGAAATATACAGTAAAATATATGATGGTTGACCTGAAGCTGCCTGGTACCGTAGACACACATACGACGATGCTGGCGAGGACTGAAGGTCGCAATTTTGAAACCTATTCACCAGGACGTTAGAATACACGTTCCTGATCAACACAATTTGTTTGATCAAGGTTAAAGTTTCCTTAACGAACTCGGAGGTGTTGTGGGCTTTACGACACAGCAACATCCCGCTGTGTCCTTTCTAGATACAATTCATTCGCGTTGACATGATCCCAACTACAGTGTTAAAGTAGGAAATACTAAATTTATTCAGATGGTTCAGCATGTGGATAACTTTTAAAACATTTTCTGGTATAAATAAGAAGACATCAGTCACCATGTTGTTAGTCGCAGCCCCACAACAGAGGAAAGATGTTTGTATAAGTGGGAGTTGTATCTGACTACACTGACGAATGGCTTTCTAAATGTGCTGACTTTTCTGACTTGTTTGGATAATGATAAACATCTCATTTGGGATGGTGCAAGCCCTTTTTTCTATTTTATTTTATGATATTGTAACTATAAAATGTTATTACATACAGGTATTACATTATGTAAGCTCTAATTTACAATGCAATCTATTCATATTTCAGATGATTTTTTCATAATTTATAAAATAATATTTTCACTATTTTGTAAAACTGAAAAAAAAAATATGTATGTACGCCTTTTCTATGTCTGTCGTAAAGTCCTCAGAGGTGGGGAGCAATTTCCCTTTTAAAGTAATTAATATATACTAGAAAATTTGCTCTCTTCAAGTAAGATTCCGCTGGCAATACTGGTCAAGTCTGCACCCAGTACCCGGCCGATATAATGGAGTAATTCTTCTAATAAACCTTATTTTTTTATGATACTTGATGATATATATATTATCCATACTTAAAATTTTACAATAAATTCATCTGAATTTGAGGGATATTAGTTTTATAAATCGAAAGAAACAAAAAACACCAATATTTTTCAACTGTAAGTGGATTTTTTTTAAGTTTCTTGATTATAGGGAAAATTAAGGCAGTCAATATTAATATCACCAAGTTACATAAAATAAATAATTACCCTGGAGCATGACTCGGTTAACTCGACAAAGGGTTGAGTGGTGGGGTGAGGAACTGACGGAGTAAGAAGATTAGACTAGAAAGTTTAAAGGATAGATACATGTGAGACTGACCACGTATTATGGAACTACAGTATCGTGTTCCCCAAAAACTTCCTGAATCGATCGAAACATTTTCAAACATTATTGCGACGCCAAGTTTGTCAAAAAATAAACTTAGTAACTTTGTATATCTTTGGCTAAATATTTGACCAATGACAAAGATGAATCGATTCTTACTTTGCTGTAATCTGACCAATTGGGAGCCTGGTGATTAGCTCGATATCTAAACCAACAAGTTTGGGTAGAGACGGTGGTAGTGGTGGTAGTGGTAAAGACTATCAGAACGGTGCCAATAATCTTGCGAAATCTTACTTGGGGAGAACGTCTTATATCCCTGTTGATAAATTCTTAATGTTTTATAAATTTCCATCATTATCAAAATTTAACGTCTGTGTAGAATGGTAAAGTTATTCTTAGAGGGGATTAAAAAACCTATTTAACAAAAGAAAAAAAGTTAACATTCACACTATAAATATCTAGAAATTTGAATCTAAAATTTATCATCAATATTTTAACTTGAATATTCCTCCCAATAGGCATAGTCATACGATTATTATTATTATAGAAACATAGATGAGAACACAGCAATCAGATCAGTATTTGTGGCCTTATTAGTCATTCTGATTGTTTATTAATCAAATGGAAAAGGAAAAAATATCCTCTCTTTCCCTTAAGGACAATTAACTAAAGCATTACCGTGTGACCAAGTTAAGGGAGCCGTAGGTTGCAGTCACAGAAAAGCAAATCTATAACGCCAAAAGATTATAGGGACCACATGAATGATGGGACGATGATAATTATAGGGAGTTATACAATGGGTGGGAGTTAGGGATTAAATATTGACTCACAGGGTTAAAACAATATATATATATATATAATTCCAAACTCGTCCTGGGTCTAAATTCTTAGGGATTCGTAAGTCAAGGGCAGTTTGGACGCGGTTTTGATCAGGCTTGTGTTGTGTGTGGGAGAGCCCGGATAGGTGCGTCGGTCTCCTTACAACCTTACAGTTAGCAGTGAACCCTTTTAACTTACGATACTTTAAGAATCGAGGCCTATTGTTGTCAGCTTACGACACGACACTGTAATGTTATCTGTACCATTAGTTGTTTTAAGATTTCCACACTTGCAATTTGCGCCTTCTTTTGTCAGTCCAGTATTAGCAATCATTTTTGTTCTTTTCCGCGGGCGCCATGTACCCCAGAGACAAGATGACAAAGCGGATAAATCATACTTAAGGAGGGATACATTACGCTTGTCACGTCGTAAGGGCACAACACAGGACGAGCTGGAGTTCTCGGCCCGTCTTCAAACAAATGCGAATTGGTGACTTTCTAGTCGGGCGCCGCCTCGCCTGGGGAATTATCCAGATGAATCCCTTTATGGTGTAAGGGAGCATATGGTCTGCACTACACAATGATAAGGTTTATGTCAGCTGTGCCGCTTATCACCTGATTTAGATGAGTTACACCTAGTTTATGTATTACTTTATATAGTCTTATGATTTCGGTAAAGTTTACTAAAGAAGGTGGGAAGGTAGAGTGTATCTGCAGGGAAGATCCTTTGCCTGTAAAATGTTTTGCCTATAATAACTTTGCAGCAACAATGACCTGAGTTATGTCTGACTTAATTAGTGTTTGTACAGGACAAGACGTTGATAATGAAGGCTTGGGAGGGGCACTGCTGCGTTATGAGGTATATTTCACGACCTAATTGATGAACTCATTTAAACAAGCCACCCCCCCCAAAAAAAAAAAAACACCACTATGTATTAGCTGAGCAATGGCACAGTTGACAAAGACCAGATCAGTTTGTATTGAGACCAGCACTCCCCAACACTATAGGATGCCATACTCTGTTAACCCCGGGTGGGAGGCGAGCAGCTGGAGACCGACCAATAACAACACGAGACAGAAGCCCTCATATTTTGTTTGTTTACATTTCTTGAAACGTTCTTGTAAACGTGTCTATAAGATTGTAAACGTTTCTATAAGATCTTTTTAATAATATATAAAATATCATAGAGAATATCAAATGAATGCATTGTGAATATGAAAATATGATATGTGATAATTGTTACGCTTACGAATGACTACAAAGTAGATTTAGAGATGTATGGTCGCAGTGTAACTCTTTTGAATTATACGTTGACAACAGTTTTGGCGGCCACTGGCGACGCTGAGTCTTGTGTAGTGATGCTAGAGAATAACTCGTTATAGTCTCCCATGTCGAGTGCTAACACGCAGGCGGCGGGTGTCGCTAATAAGCAGCGGTTTTGTTTCATGTATACCTTATATGATGCAGTGCTAGATTATACGCAGCGAAGTTGGCTCATATGTAGCAGTGCTGGCTCATATGTAACGGTGCTGGAACATATATGACATTATTGACTCATGTAGCAGTGCTTGCTCATATGTGGCAGTGATGGCTCATATGTAGCAGTAATGGCATATGTAGCAGTGATAGCTCATGTGTAACAGTGCTGGCTCATATGTAACAGTGCTGGCTCATATGAAACAGTATTGGCTCATAAGTAACAGTGCTGACTCATATGTAACAGTGTTGACTCATATGTAGCAGTGCTGGCTCATATGTAACAGTGCTGGCTCATATGTAGCAGTGCTGGCTCATATGTAACAGTGCTGGCTCATATGTAACAGTGCTGGCTCATATGTAGCAGTGCTGGCTCATATGTAGCAGTGCTGGCTCATATGTAGCAGTGCTGGCTCATATGTAGCAGTGCTGGCTCATATGTAACAGTGCTGGCTCATATGTAACAGTGCTGGCTCATATGTAGCAGTGCTGGCTCATATGTAACAGTGCTGGCTCATATGTAACAGTGCTGGCTCATATGTAGCAGTGCTGGCTCATATGTAACAGTGCTGGCTCATATGCAACAGTGCTGGCTCATATGTAGCAGTGCTGGCTCATATGTAACAGTGCTGGCTCATATGTAACAGTGCTGGCTCATATGCAACAGTGCTGGCTCATATGCAACAGTGCGGGCTCATGTGTTGTCAAGTTGATCAATATACTATAATTATAACAGGGCTGAGCTGCGACAGTCAGGGGGCACTAAACATGATATGATCGTAAGAAACAAAATCGCCACATTCATATCAAAGCTGCTAATTTATTGGTCGCGCTGCTTAACAACCGAATTGGGTTTAGAATGATTATAATTGAGGAGTCCAGAGCTAAGGCGTGTATAGCACTCTCTAATTAGTGGAGATCATCGACTAAATAACAAGCAAAAAATAATAATAATAATCTAAGTCCTACAATATATACATCATATGTGTTGTATTAAGTGATAACTAATTCCAAGCTCTCTCTCTCTCTCTCTCTCTCTCTCTCTCTCTCTCTCTCTCAAAATAATAATAATCAGCGTTCGAATTTACAACCGAACAGTGATAAAATAAACAGTCATCAGCCTTACTGCATCTCTACATAAGGTTCAAAATTGCCGGCCTACCGTCAGATTTTTTATTTATATTTTTTTGGATTTGGGAGTTCTATGCACAAGTTTCTCTCTCAGAGCGTTTACACTGGTGATCAGAGAGAGACATCTTATGGAGCTCGTTTTCTTGGAGTTGGTGGAGGGCTGTAGAGATCAATTGTGGTAGTGTTTTTTATATTAGCCTGTAAGTTACATTTCATGACATTTCTCTTGTCGTTTCATCTTTTTTTACAAACACTGATATTTCTTGTGGCCAGGGATTATTATTATTATTATTATCATTATTATTATTATTATTATTATTATCATTATTATTATTATTATTATTATTATTATTATCATTTTTATTATTATTATTACAAGTAAGTAAAACATTATAAATTACTGATTAATAATGACACAGTTATGCACTACTGTATATACTACTACTATTGTTATCATTACTAGTAGTGTTACTATTACTACTATTTATACTATTACCACAACTACTATTGCTACAAAGATAACAACAACAGTAAAACTACTATTACTACTACCTCCCAAATAAAAATACTACTACTATTAATAATAATGTATTCTGTTTCTCGCTTCGTCTTCCTCTTTCTTACACGCAAACAAACACAATCACAAGATCACCAGTATCACGTTCTTATAACCATCATTAGAATAACAAAAACCACAAACAATCATTATCATCGATCATTATAAACACCACCTTCTGTACTGTTATCATTATCAATCATTATCATCATTAATCATCATCATTAATCATCATCATTTACCACGACAAGGTCCCCCCCACCCTCCATCACCTCTCTAGGCTAACGGGCGCCCACCTTTCAAAGTAATGAATTCTAAATAAACAAAGAATTTACTCCCATCACAAAGAGTTTTATGTAGACTCCAGATGTACTCACCTCATAGTTCTTAAAATAATAATAATAAAAAAAAAAATGATTTCAGAATAAATAAATAATTATAAAAAATATATACAAAATACTACACGCGTTGTCCACTCCATCAAGGCTCTGGTGTACGTGAGCCCCAAAGAGGGTTTCTCTTTTTATATATAATTATATCACCTTGGATTATAATTATATATATATGACAAAGATAATATTTCCTGTGTTTAATTTACCAATCCTTCGTTTTTATATTCGAGCCATAGTGGGTGTCAAGACCACTTATAAAGGCTCAATTAAGTGTCACTAATACGTAAAGGGTGTCAAGACCACTTATAAAGGCTCAATTAAGTGCCACTAGTACGTAAAGGATGTCAAGACCACTTATAAAGGCTCAATTAAGTGCCACTAATATGTAAAGGGTGTCAAGACCACTTATAACGGCTCAATTAAGTGCCACTAACACGTAAAGGGTGTCAAGACCACTTATAAAGGCTCAATTAAGTGCCACTAATACGTAAAGGGTGTCAAGACCACTTATAAAGGCTCAATTAAGTGCCGCTAATGCGTAAAGGGTGTGAAGACCACTTATAAAGGCTCAATTAAGTGCCACTAATACGTAAAGGGTGTCAAGACCACTTACAAAGGCTCAATTAAGTGCCACTAATACGTAAAGGGTGTCAAGACCACTTACAACGGCTCAATTAAGTGCCACTAATGCGTAAAGGGTGTCAAGACCACTTATAAAGGCTCAATTAAGTGCCACTAATACGTAAAGGGGTGTCAAGACCACTATGTGTCGCTTAATATGACACGGAAATTATATATATGACATGACACTTTCCTACTGTGTCAACCAGGACGTAAAAACTGTGTCAATAATATCTCAAGAGGTTAAATGAATGACACTGAGAGACAAAGTATAACGGACCTAAAGTATTACTCAGACACAACAAACCTGTTTTCTCATCAATATCTCACACAAACGGATCAAAGTCTTCATAATCTCAGTTACCTACTTGGTCAGTCGTCAACCTTGTGTGTCGGAATTGGTAAAGAACAATGTAATCTTTTATATAAATTTACTTCCAATATATAACAGCAACACAGATACTTAGAATTTGTATGAATTGAGTGATATGTAAAATACAATAAGATCCATAAAAATTAAATAATAAGATAAATATAAATAAAAAGAAAATAATCACAATAACGTTAGTGAATGAAACACATCGTAGAGAATTGCACTTGAGGGAACGAGGGAAAAACGACAAATTGAAAGAAAAATTAAGTCTCTTTTTTAGGGGGGAATGACCGAGTATTTTACTATGTCTAGGAACTGGTTATGATAATGTTATACAACTACGTGGCATCTGTTGTGATATCTGACAGCTGGAACACAGGAATTGGGGAATAAAAGTCTTACTGCAACCATGTGTATAAGTTAATGAGGTAGCAGTAGTAGGTGTACAACAGTTTACTTCACGTATAATGTAGTGTACACATTAGAGTCGACGGGGATGTACAGTAAATGTCCGTCCTAAGGCATAGGTCACCAGCACTCACCACTTCTCTTAGGCTTCGGGTGTCACGTCAAAACACCCGCTTCCCCCACCCCCTTTTTTGGACGCTGCCTACGTGAGGTCATGTGAAGGAGGAGGAGAGGGGAGCCAGGTTGACGCCTCCTTTATGATCTTATCTAATAATGGATCGAAAATTTCCTCGGTCTCCTCCTCTTCTCTGAACACCCCGGCGGCGAAACTCATTTACAGGCACAACACTTCCAAGAAAGCCGCTACACTCTTGTTAATTTTTTTTTTCAATGGGGCTAATACATTGTTTTTGTCTCCGTGGGCTAGTACTTAATACATTGTTATTGTCTCCGTGGGCCAGTATTTGTAACAATGTCCCTAACGCCTTGTCATGTGAGCTATTGACAGTAAAACCATATCCTCAACAGCATGTAATATGAAGGTACGGTATACCACCACCTGTCTCCCACACGTGATGGTAATGGAGGGAATGTTATCTAACGTAGAGTCTGAGATCCACTGAAAGAGAAGGAATCCGCGCAACATTACACAAAATTTATAGAAACTTCGTCAGACGCAAGTTCGCCACCATAATGCCTGCGGCGCCGATCTCTTTTTGTTATATACCATGAGCAAGAATCTCCAATATTATGACCAGTCACTACACCATTCAAGGGACCCGGTTGTGAGGGACGATGGGGTCATCTCCTGAGGTTAAATGTTGACGTGAGGAGGAAATAACTCCTAGGTCGTACTACAGGAGCAGGCCACTAGACCACGTATCCGAGGTGAGGCGGATGAATACACAGCGCTACTACTTCTACAGCAACACTTAAAACGGTCCATAACATAACTCATCCTAACCATTACTCAAAGCTATCTAGAGTGACAAAATCTCTTATAAAACTACCATTAACATAAGTACGGGAGGGATATTAGTGATGGCCAATCAACACTGAGCTACAAACCGACGTCACGATGGGGAAGCACCAATCAGCGCATACCTGTGTGATATTGTGGTTTACAGGGAGGTGAAGGATCCATAAATAATTAACGCAGAGAGAGAGAGAGAGAAAGAGAGAGAGCACCATTCATAGCTAAGAGACTGTGAGGATTACACTTCAGGTTCCACACATCACCAAGCACAGTGACCTACTTGTTTTAGAGCTCTCTAGCTTTATACTGCTGCTACTACTACTACTACTACTACTGCTACTTTTTTTCTTATAATCGTGGCCTCCAGCCTCCCCCAATAGCCACACCTTCGCCACCATTTTATTACCTTAATATTAAATATCCCAATACATAGTAGCTATCCTAGCTGTGTTGAGTTAGTCGAGCTGCAGATCTATGCGGCATTCAGTGACTGTTGCCTCATAGTCAATATCTGCAACTGTTGTCGGCTTTGGGGCCGATGCTCTCGTTCCCCTGAGGCAGAGCAAAGCCGACCTAAGGAGAGAGAAGGACAGTCGACATCTCATCCAGGCTGAAACATAACTTCTGGGCTGCTGCTTCTGTTCGGAGATCACCTCCGCGAGTCTGGCGTAGAAACATCTTGCACTTGGTCCCATTCCACCAGAGGTTGTGAACACTAGAGGAGTGAAGCTTCCTTGATCAACGTTCTGAATTCTCTCCCCATATGCCCTTATCTTGTCGTTCTCGTTCCTCCTGTGTGCAGCATCGAGAGCTAAGTTACGGTGACATGCGGCCATGAGATAAAAAAATCCTGATGTCGAAGAAGACTCGTTGTCCCCGTCCAGAATCCTCGAGCACTGACGTCAACACGGGCTTCGTTGGATGTGTTTGAAGTCCTATGTTGGAAAATCTCACCGTCCAATGGAAGGAGGGTCGGCTCTACCCTGACATCACGGCAGCTTTCCTTCAACATATTTGCTGTGAGATCCCTTACTTCGTCATGCCTCGTGCATATGAAGCCCCCTTTCTTGCACACCATGGCGTGATCGACGTCATAGGAAGAGCCACACACGCATTGGGAGGGCAAACCTTCTACTGGCCTCCTGTACCTTAGAGCATTGGCATCTGTAAATTATTGTTTATTGAGACAAACCATTTGCCCTTATCGGTAACGTAGTTAACCAGTTCGAGGCGCCCACCTCCTGCGCTATAGCTACTAGTTTTTTTCAAATTCTCTGGTACTTGCAACAACAGTTGCTGCAACTTATCACTTTGGCTGTGCTGTCGTTCTGTCGTAATGGACCTTCGAATCTTGTTTACTTCACTGGTATCCACCTCCCCTGTTGCGTTCTGAGATATTATGTGGTCCGTGACGGCTGCCGTGAGCTTAACTGAGTTTTGATGTTTGGTGGCAGCAATCTCCTCTGGATTGGTCAATCCCATACCTCCCAGTCTCGGTGGTAGTGTAAGGAGTGATCTTTCTGCTGGGGTTAAGCGAGGGTGTTTCACTACGACTACTCCTACAACTTTTATTATTGCTATTCCTACACCACTACTACTACTATTAATACTAATAATAAAACTAATAATAATTTTGAACCTAAAAATCATTTGCAACGGTTCGTTAGATATGTAATAAATGTACATTATATGAATGATGCTGCTACAGGCTGTAAACGGTCGCATTACAGGACGCTGCTACAGGCTGTAAACGGTCGCATTACAGGACGCTGCTACAGGCTGTAAGCGGTCGCATTACAGGACGTTGCTACAGGCTGTAAACGGTCGTATTACAGGACGCTGTTGCAGGCTGTAAACGGTCGCATTACAGGACGCTGCTACTGGCTGTAAACGGTCGCATTACAGGACGCTGCTACAGGCTGTAAACGGTCGCATTACAGGACGCTGTTGCAGGCTGTAAACGGTCGCATTACAGGACGCTGCTACTGGCTGTAAACAGTCGCATTACAGGACGCTGCTACAGGCTGTAAACGGTCGCATTACAGGACGCTGCTACAGGCTGTAAACGGTCGCATTACAGGACGCTGTTGCAGACCTTTCTCGTCCAGGGCCGCACCTTTCTTCTTGACCTTGTTGGCTGAGGCGCCTTCGAGAGGGAATTTTCCCTTCTGGTCAGCGGGAAGCGATTGTGATGCCTTTGCCCAAATGGAGTTCAAATCCACCGCCGCTGCCCACCAATTACTCCCTTGAACCGCTCCTAACTTGTTTGGCGGGTGAGGTGTGTGTGTGTGTGAGCGAGAGTGAGTGTGTGTGTGTGTGGGGGTAAGGAAAGTACGATGATATATGAAATGATAAGTCGTATTCAAGATGGTATAGTGCAGGTAATGCCTACAGTTGATATTTAAGATTGATTGATTGTGGAAGTTACATCTCTAGAGACACAAGAGCTTTGGTCATATCTTGCCGAATTAACATTAAGGCTTAAAAGACAAATATAAAATAATGTAGGTTATAAACAGAGACCGTAGGACCAGCTGTCTCCTCCCCCCCCTGGCACCGAGGGTATCCTACGGTCTATGATCTTCACTACTGCTGAATAATATAAACATCATGAAATACAGGATGTTAATGTATTCAATGTATAGAGGAGAGTAAGGTTAAGAGGGTACTGGTGGATGCTGCAATAAGGGAAGGATAGAGAGAGATCCCGCGTTCCTCCACAGTGTTCGGGCAAGACGAGCCTAATGTAAACAAACGGACAACAGCTACAATAGATGTGCCTTAGTGGCGGTTGATTCTTCTCTCTCGTGGCTGCCAGGGACAACCACGAACAGGTAAGAGTGGGAAAATGGTCGATGATAATAATGGTGATTTGTAAAGGCAAAAAAAAACTAACAAACTAAAAATAAGGACGAGTATTATCTATTTATAAAGACAGACACATTAAGACGAGTCATTCAATATTTGCAACAACATAAAATTTAATCTTTTTGTACAACATCGATTCTTCCGTCAGTGTTAGTGACAATATTTCTTCCGTCACTGAGTAAGAGAGAGAGAGAGAGAGAGGGAGGGAGGATGGTGCAGCTTAACCTCTTGTGTACAGGTCTCCTCTCAACTGAATAAAATCGTCTGGCATTAGCGAAATTAAATATTAAGAGTAGACGGAAGAGTTTTGATGGAAGATAAACGTAGGAAAATAAGGTGAATATCTACAAGTGGATACATCTGAGAGTCGGGTCCCTGAGGTGCACTGTACATACATCCTCAGGTCTCACGCTACTGCAGAAGGAACAAGTTACACACACGGGCTGACCTGAACACCGCCAGTCTTAACTTTCAAAGTCCCAAATTTTTAAACTTGTTGCCACCATCACTGACCAGTCGAGGTCTTCAAGGTGACAACTTGACAATTTTTTTTTTCAAACCGTTCATGGCCAACCGAGTCATGCCGGTTAACCAGCAGGTTTCAGCAACAGCCTGGTTGATGAGGTTGTTATCCGGGAGTGTTAGGGAGACCCGTACACGTCAAGTAATACACAAACATGATCTTGGCTTGAAAGTAAAGACGAGATATAAATACAACACAAGGAAGATGAGACACACGCAGATGACCTTTCCCTGACCTTTTCGTGGCCTGGTGACCTGCAACACCTAGCCAACGTTCACACCACCTGACCCTGATTCAAAAGGTGCAGCCCACCACCACCCACCCACCCACCCCATCTTCCGTGTCTGCATGACCGTCGTGGCCAGCGGCGCCGTGACTGTTAGCCAAGAATGCTGTGGGACCGGTTACATAATGCCGCCACCCGTCCCTCGCCGGAAATCGCCAACAACTCCCCTTCGTGATAATTGTACCAGCCAGACTCCTCATCCTCTAACATGGCGTCCATACCCAAAAATTCGTAAGTTGAAGTTTTTTCCGCACTAGTTGGAGGAAGACTGTGTTACCTCCTCCGTCGATTTCTGTTTTTATGACGATTTTTTTCCGCGTTGTTAATTTGACCGGCAGACGATGAGACGAACTTACGGTTGAGTTTCACGGCAACTTCGACATCATTTGGGCCGTCATCATCACATCCGCTTACGATAACTGAAGCACCGGTAGTTGCTGAAGCACCGGTAGTTGCTGAAGCACCGGTAGTTGCTGAAGCACCGGTAGTTACTGAAGCACCGGTAGTTGCTGAAGCACCGGTAGTTACTGAAGCACCGGTAGTAACTGAAGCACCGGTAGTTACTGAAGCACCGGTAGTAACTGAAGCACCGGTAGTTACTGAAGCACCGGTAGTTATTGAAGCACCGGTAGTTACTGAAGCACCGGTATTTACTGAAGCACCGGTAGTTACTGAAGCACCGGTAGTTACATGACTCTCCGTTTACCCAGGGAGGGGGAGCAGCGGGGGTTACACCATGACTCTGAAGGTCCAGGCTTAAGTACCCGTATGTGTGTTGTTGGCTGATCATTTCCTCTCAAGTGTTTAGTGAACGTGACGCGTGAAGTTAATATCTGGAAAGTCTTTTTTTGGTGTGGGAGAAGGGAACGTAGGGAGTGGGGGGAGACGGGTGCAGAAGAGAGGGGGGTGGAGGGAGGGGGTGGAGAGGCTAGGAGAGAGGGATAGAAGCGGATGGGTAAGGAGGGAGGGAGGGGTAGAGGGGGGCAGTAAAATTCCCGAGTAAAATTTCGAGTCACTTTCAAATTATGATATTTTATGTAAACAAATTGTATAAAAAATATAAAACTCCACATATAGGAGACAAGAAATCAATAAAAGTGTATGGTTTAATTTCTTATTTTATTCCTTTTTCTGATTTTTTCCCGCACACGTATATTTTTTCCCACAAACGTATTTTTTTCCCCACACACTTATATTTTACTTTAATATGAGTTCTGGATAACTAAAAAGCGAAGAGAAAAAAGACGTAGAACTGAGCTAAACTAAGACATAACGATAAAGACGACTTCGAACTGAGGCAGGAGACAAACAAAGCTTCACAAGAGGGCAGCGTCGCTTCACCCAGGTTTGTTTGAACCACCTGAGTTTCTGTGGTCCTGCTGCCTGTCTGCCTACTTGTCTACCTACTTGCCTGCTACACCTCCTGCCTGCTACACCTCCTGCCTGCCTGCTACACCTCCTGCCTGCCTGCTACACCTCCTGCCTGCCTGCTACACCTCCTGACTGCCTGCTACACCTCCTGTCTGCCTCAAGCACCTCCTGCCTGCCTGCTACACCTCCTGCCTGCCTGCTACACCTCCTGTCTGCCTGCTACACCTCCTGTCTGCCTGCTACACCTCCTGCCTGCCTGCTACACCCCTGCCTGCCTGCTACACCCTCCTGCCTGCCTGCTACACCTCCTGCCTGCCTGCTACACCTCCTGCCTGCCTGCTACACCTCCTGCCTGACTGCTACACCTCCTGCCTGATCAAGGCACTCCTGCCTGACTGCACCTCCTGCCTGCCTGCTACACCTCCCTGCCTGCTGCTAACTCCTGCCTGCCTGCTGGCTAATCTCCTGCCTGCCTGCCACACCTCCTGCCTGCCTGCCACACCTCCCTGCCTGCCTGCTACACCTCCTGCCTGCCTGCTACACCTCCTGCCTGCCTGCCACACCTCCTACCCGCCTGCTACACCTCCTGCCTGCCTGCTACACCTCCTGCCTGCCTGCTACACCTCCAGCCTGCTCACACCCTACCTGCCTGTTACACCTCCTACCTGCCTGCTACACCTCCTGCCTGCTACACCTCCTGCCTGCTACACCTCCTGCCTGCTACACCTCCTGCCTGCTACACCTCCTGCCTGCTGGACCTTCACACAGCCTCAGGGACCATAATCAACCACCGTTTTACTGGACCGCACGCAATCAACTCATCCCTACTTTCCCCATTATCTCGTCCCCATTAAGAGTGATGGTCGGGTATACACTACACCTTGTTACATACCATCAAACCTGGACCTGTGTATATGTGACTTTGGTATACAGTAAACTTTGTGCATATGTGTAGACCTTATATATGTGTACAGATCTGACTTAGCTTCACGTTGTATCTAAAAAACACAAAAGAACGCACGCACACACACACACACACACACACACACACAAGCACACACACACACACACACACACGTACGTCGGATGATCTTGCCAGCCATTCATGCTGAAGTTCCAGTAGTGTGTGTGTGTGTGTGTGTGTGTGTGTGTGCGCGCATGTGTGTGTGTGTGTGTTTTGTATCACACGAATGAAATACCAGAGCAGGTAGGGAGCTGATTGGCTGTCTGGTCGGCCGGTTGGTTGGCTGGCTTCCGTGCTTGAACATATTTCAGAAGTTCAAGGTTGGAATCTACCTGTGGTCATTATACAGGTGTGGGATGATGGATGATACCTGCCTGACACGTCCCTCCTCCTCCACACACACACACACACGCACACACGACGTCATCATCATCATCATCATCGTCAAAGTGAGGGATAGATCAACATGTAGTTATATGATTAATTCACACGCACACGCACGCACACACACACACACGCTAACCGTCACCACTCACCCTAAAAACACCCACAAACAAAAACAAACACCATCCAAACATAAACTCAAAATATCTTCACTATTTTCACCACTAAGGTCTTCCTTCAAACAGTATCTTCATAATACATATAATTTTCTCCCTCACTTCAGACCGCGTAACACAGTAAATTTGAAATTCGGTTTGAAAAATACTTGTTCCTCAGATTTCCTCGACAGGTGCAACAAAAACTAGTGTTTGAGTGTGTGTGTGTGTGTGTGTGTGTGTGTGTGTGTGTGTGTGTGTGTGTGTGTGTGTGTGTGTGTGTGTGTGTAACTTGACTAAGGGCACATCAAGTAGCTACGTTTTTCTCTGGAGTCACACGAGAATGCCACTAACAGTAGGTAATAGAACATGGTGTCAAAATCACCCTCAGACTATCATCTCCGAGGACAGAACTCTCCCTAGATTTCCCCCTAGAATAGAAGGACTCCCTCAGGGTAGAAGGGAATAATCCCCACCCAGATCTGACGAGGTGGAGGAAGAACCCCAGGGACCACAGGCTGCTGATGTGGGTGGGGAGGGGAGGTGGTGGGGAGGGGAGGTGGTGGGAGGGGAGGTGGTGGGGAGGGGAGGTGGGGAGGGGAGGGGTGGTGGGGTGAGGGGTGGTGGGAGGGAGGTGATGGGGAGGAGGTCGGTGGTGGGGTGGGGAGATCGGTGCCGTGGCGGTGGGGAGGGAGATGTGGTGGGAGGGGAGGCCGTGGTGGTGGTGGGTAGGGGAGGTGATGGGAGGGAGGTCGGTGGGAGGGGAGGTCGTGGTGTGTAGGGAGGATGGAGGGGAGGTTGTGGTGGTGGTGGGGAGGTGATGGGAGGGAGTCGGTGGTGGTGGGGAGATCAGGTCAGGCGGTGGGAGGAGGTCGGTGGGAGGAGGTCGTGGTGGTGGGGTGGGTAGGGGAGGTGGTGGGGAGGGGAGGTCGTGGTGATGGTGGGGAGGAGTTCAGCCAACAGGGTGGAGGCGACAGGAACCTGATGATATATTTGATAGCAAGAAATCCGTTACTGTGGCTATCCTGTCCTGTCCTAACCTAACGTGTACCTAACCTAACCTAACCTAACCTATACTCCCATACGATTATATATTTGTTATCTACCCAGTCCGTATTTACGTCTCCACAGTCCGTAATTACGTCTCCACAGTCCGTAATTACGTCTCCACAGTCCGTAATTGTCTCCTCAAAGTCCGTATATTGTATGCTAAAAACACGGCTCATTCGGCACTGCACATGACCCTCTTCACAAACCTCAACTGAACGGACCTCGGAAAGGGGGGGGAATCGAACCAGCGACTAACGTAACAGAAGGTGAGCATTGCAACCACACATAATTATTATTATCGTACATGAGTCACATCACCATTGTGTGTCCATGATTCTAGAATTATCTGTACACGTTTTTTATTTCACGGTGTCTAACTAGTCTCGACATTTTCTGACCTGGATTTACGGTTTCAGTATGTGTGTGTGTGTGTGTGTGTTAGTCATACTTGGTTAGGTGAGTATAACTACCATTCCAAGTGGTTGTAGTGGTTGGGATGAGGTGGTAGCGACCGTCATCCTCCCTCTCCACCCAACCCTTCATCCCACTCATCCTCAACCCTCTCCTTAACCCACTCATCTAAGTTCCATCCACCTTCCTTCCCCCCCCACCTAACTTTTCTCATCTCCCTCCACCCTTCCCTTCTCCCCCAACCCATCCTTACCTCCTATCCCCCCCTTACCTCTCCTATCCTAACCCCACCTTTCCAAATCCTGTCCCACCCACACGCCCAACACCACCCACTAACCCCCCCCCGCCCCCCCCACACCTCTTGACCTTTCACCCTAAGTAATAAGACAGGTCGGGGTCACTTAAACATTAAAAAAAAAGTTCATAGAAAGTGGGAAAATACCTCTCGATAGTGTGGGATTTGTTTGCATAGGATTTATAAACGCGGACTGACGGACTGACTCACACACGCTGGGTGATTACAATAGCCTCGGTCCCACCCCCAGTACGAGGTGGTGAGCTGATAAAGAAACAGAAATAAACGAGTATTGACCCGACACACACACACACACACACACACACACACACACACACACACACACACACACACTTTCAGTAGAGGAAAATTAGCCTTAAAGTCATGAACATAAATTACTTGCATGACACCAGGTTAAGCTATTCATGAGTACCATTCACCAGGACCGTAAAAAGTTGTATTTCATGATTTATTAAACTATGAAGTGTTGAAGCTGTGGTGGTGTGGGTGTGTGTGTGTGTGGGTGTGGGTGTGTGTGTGTGTGGGTGTGGGTGTGTGTGTGTGTGTGTGTGGGTGTGGGTGGGTGTGGGTGTGTGGGTGTGTGTGAAGATCTCAAGTGTTTGTGTATATACAGTAAATTAGCCCATCACGATTGTATGAATTTTAGATATGTGTTTCTTCAGCATTTGTGATCAACTTATATAGTTTTAGGGACATATGAATAATTAATTCAGTATCTATTATAAAACAACTAAATTTATGTTCAGTTTATGGACTTTTAAACACCATATTATTAATGTTGTTAAGATAATCAACACAAGAGTTTTAAATTCTGGGTCTATTTTTTTTTCTCAATATTTATCGCCTTAATTTCAGGTAAGTTTTCAAAGGCAGGTGACCCATGAGAGGCTAAGGTATAGTTAATAAGACACACAACACTAATTCCTCTGTAGTTAACGTCTCTCACCGGCTCATTAATATATAACAGGTGGTTATTTTAATGTTATCTTTATTACCCGCAAGCACGAACTAGTTTCATCTAATTATCGGAGGCAAAACTTCCTTAGTAATGTCTTCATAATATAATATACATCCTATACCCTGTGTGTGTGTAAATTGTTCAGTATAAGTTAACATGGAAGGTATGAAAGTGGGGAGGGGGGGGTCCGTCCAAGCATCCCAGACAGTCACAGTCAGAGCTAATGACGGAGCCAGTCACGACTTCAGATCTGAGAGAGAGAGATATTGTGTATGAACTAGAGTGACTCAGCTCAAGGTGTACATATTAAGTGTGACTCAAGTGCCTCTCGTGTTGTCTTATTCCTACACCGGATTTACAGTGTATAAACATGAACACAGAACATACGACCACAGAGCTAAACTAATTCATAACTGAAAGAAATAACAGCAGGTACTTCAACGAGGAA
>NW_024732867.1:7148044-7157658 GCF_018991925.1 Homarus americanus | reverse complement strand
GGGTCAAGACCTATTTAGGCGCTGCTCCTGCTGAGCAGCTCTCACCCTTGGCCAATGTTCGGCCCATTCCCCAAGTCCCTCTCCCCGACCCATCCTCACCACCGGGATATCAACATAATCAAAAGTGACAATTTCGTTTCGGAAAGAAGTGGGATCAGTGTTGAACAGTGATGAACAGTGTTTAAGACAGTGAATTCAGCACCAGACAGTACCAGTGAGAGCCGTGACCCACCAGTGAGATAAGCACCCCTGGGAACTGACCACCATCTTCTGACCAGGAGGTGCTAATCAGTCCACCCTGGGAACAACAGAGGGCCGGCTGACTACGAGATAACACAACACCACCCAGCAGGGCGAGGTACTGTGACACCACACCACACCACCCGGTGTCTCCATGACCACGTGAGGTCCTTCATATCAACACCCGAGGACGAGTTACTACACCACGTGAACACCACACCACCTGGCGTCTCCATGACCACGTGATGTCCTTCATATCAACACCCGAGGACGAGTTACTACACCACGTGAACACCACACCACCCGGTGTCTCCATGACCAGCCCAGGCCCGGGCCATCAACTGTAAACTATAATAATTTGTATGTTCAATCATTGTTCCTCCTTTAGTAATGAAAGCTTTTGTTAAACGACCCACCCACCCCATGTTAAACGACCCGCCCGCCCCATGTCTTTGTATGTAATAAGTCATTTTTGCCCAATGTATATTTTCAGCCTTCGGGCTGCTGAACTTTTTCAATAAACCGTTAATTATTTATTTATTTATTATTATTATTATTATTATTATTATTATTATTATTATTATTATTATTATTATTATTATTACACAAAATAAGCGGAGGTGATTGACTGACAAGCAGATGTCCGAAGGTTCCGCTAAGAAGTTCCGTCCCTCTAGAGATGGCAGAAGCCGAGCAAACACTTCAAGGGACGCCCCAAGCTTAGGTTAGATTAGGTTAGGTTTAATTCCCAGGTACAAAAAAAGTATCGTTTATTAATTCTAAAACTTCCCTCTGAGGTAACTATACAGAGTAAGCTACCAGCGTCACTTTAACCTCCCCCCCCCGTAAGGAAAACATCCTTATCTCAGGTGTAATTCTAGTCATGACAATAATTGACAATATTAAACACACACGGCGATAACAATTGGACCTTGTTTAAACACCGGTCCTTACCTCACACCTCTCATCTAACAACAAAGGTGTTAGTGTATAAGAGGGTGTCCCAGAAATATGCCCCTGTCTTCTCTCCCTGCCTGCCTCTCTCCCTCCTCTGCCTCCCTCCCTCCCCTGCCTCCCCCTCCCTGCCTGCCCCTCCCTGCCTCTCTCCCTGCCTCCCTCCCTCCCTGCCTCCCTCCCTGCCTCCCTACTCTGCCTGCCCCCCCTCCCTGCCGGCCCCCCCTTTCCCTGCTCCCCGCGTTTATATGGCTACCTGAGAACCTCGACTGTGATTTTAATAAGAGAGAATATATATCAAACTATATAGAGGACTGGATACTTTTGATTGTGTTTTGTTTTCAATTATTTAGATCTGTACGTAATGTTAAAAGCATCTCCACTCAACAGGATGACGTCAGAAAAATTATGACGTCAGAATGATTATGACGTCAGAATGATTATGACGTCAGAATGATTATGACGTCAGAATGATTATGATGTCAGAATGATTATGACGTCAGAATGATTATGACGTCAGAATGATTATGACGTCAGAATGATTATGACGTCAGAATGATTATGACGTCAGAATGATTATGACGTCAGAATGATTATGACGTCGGAATGATTATGACGTCGGAATGATTATGACGTCAGAATGATTATGCCGTCAGAATGATTATGACGTCAGAATGATTATGACGTCAGAATGATTATGACGTCAGAATGATTATGACGTCAGAATGATTATGACGTCAGAATGATTATGACGTCAGAATGATTATGACGTCAGAATGATTATGACGTCAGAATGATTATGACGTCAGAATGATTATGACGTCAGAATTATGATTATGACGTCAGAATGATTATGCGTCAGAATGATTATGACGTCAGAATGATTATGACGTCAGAATGATTATGACGTCAGAATGATTATGACGTCAGAATGATTATGACGTCAGAATGATTATGACGTCAGACTGATTATGACGTCAGAATGATTATGACTTACTGTCTCGTGTAACTTAACACTATTCTTGTGGAAATAAATTGTGTGTACACCCTCTTGACTACCTCCTGGTTAACCTATTACAGGAAGGGAGACAGGAGGGGGGGAGAGAGAGAAGGGGAGGGAGAGGAGGGGAGGAGAGGGAGGGGGGAGAGGGGGGATGGAGAGAGAGAGAGAGAGGGGGAAGGAGGAGGCAAGGAAGAGGAATGAAGGAAGGAGGAGGGTAGTGAGGAGGAAAGGGAACAGAGGGAGAGAGAGAGAGAGAGAGAGAGAAAGAGGAGTGGAGTGTGTGAGGGAAGTCAGAGGAAGGGAGAGAGAGAGAGAGAATAAGAGAGATATGAGTAACATCCCCCATATTGCAACCTAACCCAACCAAACCTAACCATAATCTAACCAAACCTAACCATTATCTAACCAAACCTAACCTAACCAAACATAACCTAGCCAAACCTAACCTAACCAAACCTAACCATAACCTAACCAAACCAAACCTAACCATAATCTAACCAAACCTAACCTAACCTCAGAGGTGATGCAATTAGCTGTTATATATTTCCCAAACTCATTTGCATACTCAATAGGTACCAGGGTGTATAATTAATCACCCCCAAACTCCTCTTAGTGGTGACCCAAGGTTGATACTAAAGGTTAACAAGTTGAGAGGCTGGGGAGGGGAGAAGGTGTGGGGAGAAGGTGTGGGGTGGGGAGAATGTGGTAGGGTGGTTAAGCTGAGGAATGAGGGAGAAAGGTAAGATAGGTAAGAGGAGAATGAGGGGGAAAGGAGAATGAAGGGGAAGGTGTAATGAGAAGGAAGAAGGAGGGGGGAGGAAAGGATGAGGAGAGGGGAGGAGGGAGAGAGAGGGCTATCACCAGCCTCCCCGGACACAGGTAGGTTGTGTGACACCTTTGCTTACCTTGAGTTGAATAAAGTGAAAGGTCAAGGTCGGTGACGGCGCGTGGGAGGTAATGACTTGAGTTCTTATTATTACTATTACTATTACTATTACTACTATTATTATTATTACTACTATTATTATTATTATTATTATTATTATTATTATTATTATTATTATTATTATTATTATTATTATTATTATCATTATTTGTTTCGACGTCTCATTCCTTCTTTATCTATTCCTGGTGGTGCTGGTGAGGAACACATAATACGTGGTGCCTTGATGAGTGTAGGTGACATATGGTGATAACCTGTGTCCGTGGTGATATCTTGGTGACTTTTGCGAGTACTAGAATTATCGATGATTTTGAAGCTTGTCCAAAGTCATTAATTCTACCGTCAAAATCACCACGATGCTACTATCTTCATAACGGTATTGGACTGGTGATTTCAACAGTGGTGAACATAGTAATCCAAGTTTACACACACACACACACACATATATATACACACACACACACACATATATATACACACACACACACACACACCCATCCACTACTACTACTACTACTTTGCCGTCACTCGGAATCAAGTATGACGATCATCCGGCTATGATACAATGATATGAGTTATTAAGGATGTCACCTTCGTTGGTGAGTTTTGAGGTGACTAAAGAGGCCGATACGGGACTGGCAGAGTGGATCACAGATGTTGCACATGTGGAGGGCTACATCTAGTGCGGGAGGGGCGGCGGCAGCGTCTTACCGGCGTTGGCGCTTGTCTGCCTCGTTATGCAGTCGGGTTAACTTGAAAGTATTGACACCTTCTCGTGTGGTGCTCCTCCAAGCGTTACGGTGTGGAGTGATCGTCTCCCAGGTGAGGGGGTCGATTTGGCACCTTTTCAGGTTTGTCTTAAGACTATCCTTATACCTCTTCAGTTGCCCGCCAGCGTTATGTTTACTATTCGTTAGGTGACTGTAAAGTAGCTGCTTTGGCAGTCTACTGTCGTCCATGCGGGTAACATGACCAGTCCAGCGTAGTTGTTCATGGATAATGGTAGCCTCGATGCTCCTACAGTTGGTGTCACCGAGAATACTGCTATTTGTTCTCTTGTCTTCCCAGCGAACTCGGAGGATGGAACGTAGACTACGTTGGTGAAAGTTATCAAGTGCCTTGAGGTTCCTCCTGTATGTGACCCATGTCTCACTGCCATATAGCAGGGTGGGGAGGACCACTGCTCAATATACGTGCTGAGAGAGAGAAAGAGAGAGAGAGTAGAAGGAGGAAAAAAGATACGGTATGGTCTCTCTCTCTCTCTCTCTCTCTCTCTCTCTCTCTTTTCAATATATTTTACTTTTGGCTTTGGGAAATTATTTATTATTATTATTATTTATTTTTTTTTCTGGGAGGATGCTGAAAAATATTTGTAATTCTCAAATACAACTAAAGTGAACCCGAAGCAGTAGACTGATACAATATTCTATCCATAAATGCCTCGGATTCGTGAGTCTGAATCTCTCTGGGGATTCGTGGTTCCCGGGAAGAGGTGAACGGCTATTTCCCACATTAGTATAACATTCGCTGAATTCTACTCCCTTCTCCTTAATCCATTTATTTAATCAGTAGTGTCTGATTTGCGCTTAATAGTGTCTTAAAGTTGTGTAATAAACTTAAAACTCGACTCAAAATATGTGGCAGCGCCTAGTAACGCTTAAACGTGTGTACTACATAGAAATGCTTACATATACTGTACACACACACGAGCATTCTGCGGGTGTTAAATAGCATCTAAATCTACCCTACTATGTCTAGCAAGTCTCCTAGTTAATCTAATAGCATCCACTAAACTCCTAAGAGTATAATAACATCACTATAGTTTGTCTGTCTGTCTGTTAACGCCGTAGTAGTATCTTGGCTACACCCTGACATCTGCTGTACAGGTCAGACCAAAGCTAAGGTTGGCTGGTGGTGTAGTCAGTGGGTGAGGTGGAAGACGAATCAATTACCATCACTATTACTACGGCACCACCACCATTACTTCCCCGACCAATACTATTACCAACATTTCTACTACTCTTACCACTATTACCACCACTAACACTACTACTACTACTACCTGTACTACCACCACAACTACCTACACCACCACCACCACAACTACCTGCACCACCACCACAACTACCTGCACCACCACCACAACTACCTGCACCACTACACAACTACCTACACCACTACCTACTCACACCACCACCTCGGCAATCTGATATAACGGCGGTTGGGTGTGGTTCATTCTCCTCCTCCTCTCCTCCTCCCTCCCTCCCTCCCTCTCTTCCTCCTCTTCCTACCTCTCTCCAACCTCCTCCTGACCTCCCACCTCCTCCCATTACACAATCACCGCCAGGAGAAACACATGAACAAGCATTACCTTAATTTAACGAGCATTTTTAGGTGAGGTTAGGTTATGGTTAGGTTAGGTTAGGTTTATGTTGGTTAGGTTAGGCCATGGTTGGTTTGGGTGAGAAGAAGCAGAGGAAGTGAGAAGTAAGGGATGGAAAAGAAGTGGTGGGGTGTGGAGGGAGGGTGGTGGGGTGTGGGTGGGAGGGAGGGGGTGGGGGTGGGAGGAGAGGGGGTGGTGGGGGGTGTGGGAGGGGAGGGGGTGTGGGAGGGGAGGTGTTCAGTTAGCCACGAGTACATCACGTGAGACCACTACGACTACCACCACTATTTTTTTTCCTTTAATATGGCCTCCAGCCTCCCCCAATAGCCACACCTTGGCCACCATTTTATTACCTTAATATTAAATATCCTAATACATAAGTAGCTACCCTATCTGTGTTGAGTTAGTCGAGCCTCAGATCTATGCGGCATTCAATGACTGTTGCCTCATAGTCAATATCTGCAACTGTTGTCGGCTTTGGGGCCGATGCTCTCGTTCCCCTGAGGCAGAGCAAAGCCGACCTAAGCAGAGAGAAGGACAGTCGACATCGTCATCCAGGCTGTAACATAACTTCTGGGCTGCTGCTTCTATTCGGAGATCACCTCCGCGAGTCTGGCATAGAAGCATCTTGCACTTGGTCCCATCCCACCAGAGGTTGTGAACACTAGAGGAGTGAAGCTTCCTTGATCAACTTTCTGAATTCTCTCCCCATATGCCCTTATCTTGTCGTTCTCGTTCCTCCTGTATGCAGCATCGAGAGCTAGGTTACGGTGACATGTGGCCATGGGATCAAAAATCCTGATGCTACTATTAATACTATTATTACCACTATTACCACCACTACTATCACCACTACTACCACCACCACTACTACTACCGTTATTACCGCAACTACCACCATCATAGCCACGACTGCTACCACACCCATTACAGGTGGGCAATATGACAGGTGGACGGATCCCTTAGCAACAACTGCTTGACCAACTACACTCTATTGAACGGAGCAGGTCCCCCCCCCCCACACGTACTACTACTACTACTACTACTACTACTACTACTACTACTACTACTACTACTACTACTACTACTACTACTACTACTACTACTGCTACTACTACTACTACTACCACAGCCACTAGGGTCTTGTAGCAACTAAACCATCTACAGAAGCGTAGTTACATACTCAGTTGAATGATACCACCACCCCACAAAAAATAATGAGAATTTACTTTAAAATAAATTAATCTTACTAACTGTTTTTTTCATAATGTTTGTATATTTTGCTGATCTTTTTTTCAGTTTTTTTATATATTTATTTAAGTCCCCGTTTAGTCATGTCATCGTTTTCTTCGCGAGACAACAACGGGTGAGTCAAGTTCCTCACACTGAACACCTGAGCTCCAAGCTGTTGGCATTTTGGCCCTCCTCCCCCTCTTCCCACACTCCCTCTCTTTCCTACCCCCTCCCTCCCCCCCCTCTCCGCCTTCCCTCTCTCTTCTCCCCCTCCTCCTCTCCCCTCCACCTCCCTCCCCAAATATGGCAACAGATATGCCAGACCATTAATCGACTATCTGCCTAAAATGGCACTGCTACCTGGCACGATCACCTACCACCACCACCATCACCTACCAGTACTACCACCACCACAATCACCTACCACTACTACCACCACCATCACCTACCACTACTACCACCACCTACCACCACCCACCCACCACCACCACCACCACCAACCACACCACCCACCACCACCACCACCATCACCCACCACCACCACCACCACCACCCACCACCACCACCACCACCACCACCACCACCACCACCACCACCCCACCACCACCACACCACCCCACCCACCAGCACCACCACCAAAATCACCACCACCACCACCACCACACTCACCAGCACTCCAACCACCACCCACCACCACCACCACCAACACCAACCCACCACCACTACCACCACCATCACCCATCAGTACTACCACCAGCACCATCACCCACCACTACTACCACCACCATCACTCCACCACTACTACCACCACCACCACCACCACTACTACCACCACCATCACCTACCACTACCACGTAAGAGCGACAAAACACACGTAACCCAAGGAAAGACCTTCAAACTTCCTCACCCACTGCCCACTCACCCCACACCCTCACCCACGGCCCACTAACCCACTGCCCACTCACCACACCTCCTCACCCACGGCCCACTCACCCACTGCCCACTCACCCCACACCTCCCTCACCACGGCCCACCACCCCACACCTCCCTCACCCACGGCCCACTCACCCCACACCTCCCCACCCACGGCCCACTCACCCACTGCCCACCCACGGCCCACTCACCCCCACACACACTCACCCCACACCTCCCTCACCCACGGCCCACTCACCCACCGCCCACTCACACCCCACACCCCCACCCACACCTCCTCCACCCACTGCCCACCACCCCACACTCCACCCCACACCTCACCCACGGCCCACTCACCCACTGCCCACTCACCCCACACCTCCCCCACCCACGGCCCACTCACCCACTGCCCACTCACCCCACACCTCCCTCACCCCACACCTCCCCACCCACTGCCCACTGCCCACCCCCACCCCACACCCTCCTCACCCACGGCCCACTCACCCCACCCCCACACCTCCCTCACCCACGGCCCACCACCCATTGCCCACTCACCCCACACCTCCCTCACCCACGGCCCACTCACCCCACACCTCCCCACACCCACGGCCCACTCTGCCCACTCACCCCCACCCCCCCCACCCCACACCCTCACCCACCGGCCCACCACCCCACACCTCCCCACACCCCACACCCACTGCCCACCTCACCCCACACCTCCCTCACCCACGGCCCACCCACCCACTGCCCACACCCCACACCTCCTCCCTCACCCACGGCCCACTCACCCCACACCTCCTCACCCACGGCCCACTCACCCCACACACCCCCTCACCCACGGCCCACCACCCCACACCTCCACGGCCCACCCACCCCACACCTCCTCACCCACGGCCCACTCACCCCCACACCTCCCTCACCCACGGCCCACTCACCCCACACCTCCCTCACCCACGGCCCACTCACCCCACACCTCCCTCACCCACGGCCCACTCACCCCACACCCCCTCACTCCCTACTGTAAACCCTAACCTAACCTAACCTAACCTTAACGTGATATTATATAACAGACAAAGGACAATATTACTGATAGCTAGAGGCCCTATGATATACACCTGTGTCCATATATGACTTCCATGGATGTTGGATGTGTTACACTATGGGATTGACTAGTTTAACATAATGGCTATTTAACCCATTCACCACTTCATAATGGCTATTTAACCCATTCACCACTTCATAATGGCTATTTAACCCATTCACCTCTTCATAATGGCTATTTAACCCATTCACCTCTTCATAATGGCTATTTAACTCATTCACCACTTCATAATGGCTATTTAACCCATTCACCACTTCATAATGGCTATTTAACCCATTCACCTCTTCATAATGGCTATTTAACTCATTCACCTCTTCATAATGGCTATTTAACCCATTCATCACTTCATAATGGCTATTTAACTCATTCACCTCTTCATAATGGCTATTTAACCCATTTACCTCTTCATAATGGCTATTTAACCCATTCACCTCTTGTCACTCGCTTGCTATTTTATTCAGTTTAGGGTAACTTCCCTCTGTGATAGGTTTAAGTTTTAATATCAGGGTTTATTGTGATTTATGGGGGAAATAAATCTTGGTTTACATACAGATTAGGAGAGTAGCTAGTTGTGTTGTGGTGTGTCGTGTGGTGTGGTGTCGTGTGGTGTGGTGTGGTGTGGTGTTGTGTGGTGGTGACAGGTGCAGAACACTCAGACTGAAGTACCTGAACAATAACAAGGCGGAGTTATAATTAAGGCTGACCGTATATGTGTACACCTGTTAAACTGTATTGTGATATAGGAGGCATGTGATGGTACTAGATCATATGGTAACAAGCAGTCGTGGGACAATGTATATAATTTTTGGTGTGGTAGTTCGTTCAAGATGATAAAGTATTACAT
>NW_024732867.1:7140544-7143044 GCF_018991925.1 Homarus americanus | reverse complement strand
ATTGAAATATGAAATGATTATTGAAGGAGAAAATCCCATCTAGCGTGTATAATGCAGTACAGACGACAAGATCCCGAGACAAGTTTAATTAAGAATTACACAAGAAAACCGCGAAGATCAGTTGAGATTATTCAAGGAAGTATTTTTAATATTTAGTGGAAGGAGATAGAGAAGAGACTGGTGTTTTCTTGAGAGTTCATCGTCTGCAATATACACATAAGACGGATAATTAAAAGAACTCTTGGATTCAAATATTGTCTTACGGATAATTGTTACTTTAAGAACAGACTAATAACAAAAAGAAAGTTAACTCAGGGAATGCAATAACGAAATATTGTTGAGAATTGTTGTTATTACGCTATTACTGGGTTTCAATAACGAAGGTCTTTAAATGCCTAACAAGTTTACAAATACACGAGTCCAACAACATTAAAAAAATTATGAGAGATAAAATTAAGAGAAATACGGGAGTAAAAATATGTGAAGTGTAGTATTAACCGATATTCTACTATTAAGGAGGAAAATTCTCAAAACTGAAAAAATAAATGTTGTTAAGGAGACAAGACGCGAGAGGTAAAATTACTGTCCATGTAATAATCCTACAATATTAGTTTACGATAGTTAGAGTTTAAACCTAAGCAATTAAAGAAAACTGTTTGTACAAGAGATGACATCATAGAAAACGATGATTCAAAACATTTATTCGAACTTCAGAAATACCTCGATGAACCCAGGTTTCAATATTGACTTAGAAAAGTTTGTTTTAAAGTAATGAAAATCATAAAATTAAAAAAAATAAATCCTAATAAAATAACTTGATTTTAAAGTTTCAAACATGAACTCTGATTAACTGTTTAGAAAAATGAACGGTGGTTATATATATACAGAATCATTGTTACAGATGAACGTGAGGTCCGAAAAGTAGAGCGAAACAGTGAACTTCTGAACCACAGGTAGTTAAGTTCAGTACTTGAGAATCACTCTGAGGTGTTGGGTGTGTGATGGAGACAGTTCCATATCTTAAAACTTTTATTGTTGATGGTCTAGTATAGTTACTAAACCTGTTATGTGCTTAAAGACCTTAATTGTGGAAATGGTGTGATTTGCGTCGTCTGTGTGTTAAGAAGAGCAGACAGTGTGCTCTAGTGGGATAATGACACGTAACCACCACTCTTCACCGCTACTAGGCCGGCGTGTGCTGTTCCCCCACACTCAGAATTGTACAACTATGACAGGTAAATTAATATTCTGCAGACGAGAGGAATGGCTTCATATTACACAGATATGATGTTAGAATAATCGTGAAACTGTTCTTGACAATATTACGGCATTTAAATTGACTATAGAAATTCGTGAGTTAACGCCACTAACCACACGATTTGTAGATATTATTATTTATGTTGCTTAAGTTACTTGTGTTTGTAGATCCCGGAAATGCATACAAAATAAATTTAACTTTGCTTGGAATTACAGTTTCAGAATAAAACTCGGGTAATATTAACATAACTCGGTAAACGGTAAAGCCTTGGATGGGCTGCTGTAATGACGTCACCCCCTCCCCCATCCTTCCCTCTCAGGTGTTCCATAGCGAAAATTTCAAGTCACGTTCCTATTTTTCTCGTAAATTAAATAGCAGTAAACCTTCACACTGATGTAACAGAGGAATTGCTTGTTGTGAGGACTTGACCTAAGCGCTGCATGATTCGTGTGTGGTAGTTCGTATATGATAATAAGGTGTGTTTTACTCTGCATTTACACAATTTATTGAGAACTCTTGCGCTTCCTATCCTAACAACCTAACCTGAATTAACCTAACCTAATTTTACCAAACCTAACCTAACCTAAATTAACCTAACCTAATTTTACCAAACCTAATCTAACCTAATTTAACCGAACCTAACCTATCCTATCTTAAATTAACCTAACCTAAACTAACCTATCGTAATCAAATCTCACAAATAATGTAAGGGTGGTTAGAATCAATAGGTGAAATAAGTTGAGTTGGAAATTCTTCAAGTGGTGATGAAAATAACCCTAGTAAACATTGTGGAGAATACAGTTATATGCACAATGTCATATAATTTATAGTGTTTTCTGTGCTTACCTCCCTGAAAGAACTCCTAGGCATTATCACGAGATTTTGTAAATAAACTTAAGGGCTGATGGTTCGTGGTGTTGTGTTCTATAATTAGAGAATAATTTAATGTTAAGCCTTACGGTGTTTAAATTGTTTTTAAATATTTTCTCAGATAAAAACAGTTGTGAAGTCGTTGTTAAAACCTGTCATATTATCCTGGCTCTAAACCGCCACATCGCTTTTAAAAAACTATTGAACTTTCGACTGTGAATTAGTTTTTAGTGAGACAAATTATCACTGACAAGGAGCTTTATTAGATTATGCTTAAACGTTGATATGAAAGACAGATAAAACATTTACTTTATCTCCGTGGAAAGAGAAACGTTCTAAAATAAAAAGTGGCTACCGTTTCGTTAATTTTGC
>NW_024732867.1:6940184-7140446 GCF_018991925.1 Homarus americanus | reverse complement strand
GAACTAAAATTTAATGTGCCTAACTATTTAAGCACATCCAAATAATATTCAGGAGTACCTTATACTGAAATTTTAAATAAAATCCATTTTTGGCCGAAAATGACAAAATTGTAAGTCTATATTTTAAAGGATTTTTTCGCCAAAAATACGTTTTCTCTGAACTAAAAATTTAATGTGCCTAACTATTTAAGCACATCCAGAATAATACACAAGCACCAAGAAATGACCTCGAAAACCCATAAGTGGCGAGTAATTAGCATTGCAAAAGTAATTAAAATATTCTAAAAATCATTTGAACATTTTCTAAGCCATTTGAACAAGTTATAATCAAGATATCAAATTTTGCTAATAGATCCTTACAGCACATTCAGGAGTACCTATACTGAAATTTTGAACAAAATCCATTTTTGGCCGAAAATGACAAAATTGTAAGTCTATAGCCTTAAAGGATTTTGGCCAAAATACGTTTTCTGAACTAAAAATTTAATGTGCCTAACTATTTAAGTACATCCAGAATAATACACAAGCAACCAAGAAATGACTTCAAAACCCATAAGTGGCGAGTAATTAGCATTGCAAAGTAATTAAAATATTCTAAAATCATTTGAACATTTTCTAAAGCCATTTGAACAAGTTATAATCAAGATATCAAATTTTGTTAACAGATCCTACAGCATTATCTAGGAGTACCTATACTGAAATTTTGAACAAAATCCATTTTTGGCCGAAAATGACAAAAATTGTAAGTCTATATAGCCTTAAAGGATTTTGGCCAAAAATACGTTTTCTCTGAACTAAAATTTAATGTGCCTAACTATTTAAGTACATCCAGAATAATACACAAGCACCAAGAAATGACCTCGAAAAAACCCATAAGTGGCGAGTAATTAGCATTGCAAAAGTAATTAAAATATTCTAAAATCATTTGAACATTTTCTAAAAGCCATTTGAACAAGTTATAATCAAGATATCAAATTTTGTTAACAGATCCTGCAGTTAATATCCAGGAGTACTTATACTGAAATTTTGAACAAAATCCATTTTTTGCCGAAAATGACAAAATTGTAAGTCTATAGCCTTAAAGGATTTTGGCCAAAACATTGCTTTCCTCTGAACTAAAAATTTAATGTGCCTAACTATTTAAGTACATCCAGAATAATACACAAGCACCAAGAAATGACCTCGAAAACCCATAAGTGGGCGAGTAATTAGCATTGAAAAAGTAATTAAAATATTCAAAAAATCATTTGAACATTTTCAAAAGCTATTTGAACAAGTTATAATCAAGATATCAAATTTTGGTTAACAGATCCTTAAGCAGCACATTCAGGAGTACTTCATAATGAAAATTTTGGAACAAAAATCCATTTTTTCCGAAAATGACAAAATTGTAAGTCTATAGCCTTAAAGGATTTTTGGCCAAAAAACATTTTTTCTCTCTCTGAACAAAATTTAATGTGCCTAACTATTTAAGCACATCCAGAATACTACCAAGCAACCAAGAAATGACCTGAAAACCCATAAGTGGCGAGTAATTAGCATTGCAAAATAATTAAAATATTCTAAAATCATTTGGAACATTTTCTAAAAGCCACTTCGAACAAGTTATAATCAAGATATCAAATTTGGTTAACAGATCCTTAAGGTACATTCAGGAGTACCTATACTCGAAATTTTAACAACCATTTTGGCTCAAATGATGTAAGTCTATATCTAAAGGATTTTTACCAAAAATACGCTTTCTCTGAACTAAAATTTAATGTGCCTAACTATTTAAGTACATCCAGAATAATACTGAAATTTTGAACAAAATCCATTTTTGCCGAAATAGAGTACCTATACTGGAAATTTTGAACAAAATCCATTTTTGGCCGAAATGAAGAAATTGTAAGTCTATAGCCTTAAAGGATTTCAATTAAAAATACGTTTTTCTGAACTAAAAATTCTCCTAATGTGCCTAACTATTTAAGTATTATCCAGAATAATACACAAGCACCAAGAAATGACCTCCTTAAAACCCATAAGGGCGAGAATAGCATTGCAAAAGTAATTAAAATATTCTAAAATCATTTGAACATTTTCTGTGCTTAATATTTGAACAAGTTATAATCAAGATATCAAATTTGCTAATGTGATCCTTAAGCAGCATTATCTAGGAGTACCTATACTGAAATTTTGAACAAAATCCATTTTTGCCGAAATGAAGAAATTGTAAGTCTATAGCCTTAAAGGATTTTTTTGACCAAAAAGTCATTGCTTTTCTGAACTAAAATTTAATGTGCCTAACTATTTAAGTACATCCAGAATAATACACAAGCACCAAGAAATGACCTGAAAACCCATAAGTGGCGAGTAATTAGCATTGCAAAAGTAATTAGTAAATATTCTAAAAATCATTTGAACATTTTCTAAAAGCCATTTGAACAAGTTATAATCAAGATATAACAAATTTGGTTATCAGATCCTAAGCAGCATTATCCAGGAGTAAATTTATACTGAAATGAACAAAATCCATTTTTTGGCCGAATGAAGAAAATTAAAGTCTATAGCCCATTTTCTAAAAGCCATTTGAACAAGTTATAATCAAGATATCAAATTTTGGTTAACAGATCCTAAGCAGCACATTCAGGAGTACCTATACTGAAATTTTGAACAAAATCCATTTTTGGCCGAAATGAAGAAAATTGTAAGTCTATAGTAAAGTTTTGACCAAAAATACGTTTTCTCTCTGAACTAAAATTTAATGTGCCTAACTATTTAAGTACATCCAGAATAATACACAAGCACCAAGAAATGACCTCGAAAACCCATAAGTGGCGAGTAATTAGCATTGCAAAAGTAATTAAAATATTCTAAAAATCATTTGAACATTTTCTAAAGCCATTTGAACAAGTTATAATCAAGATATCAAATTTTGGTTAACAGATCCTTAAGCAGCACATTCAGGAGTACCTATACTGAAATTTTGAACAAAATCCTAACCTAACCTAACCTAACCTAACCTAACCTAACCTAACCTAACCTACCCCTAACCTAACCTAACCTAACCTAACCTCTAAAATAAAACCTTGGTGAGCTTTATTGGAAGTAATTAAAGAAACAAACGAGCGAACTATCAAACAAGCACTGGAACGACTCTTTACGGTACAACAATTCAATAATTATCTTATCACTCATATATTACCGTTACTATGAGAGATTTAAATTACTTTGTAGCAGTTTTTAACGAAGACGAAAACAAATAAATAAAATAAAATCAATAAATAAAACACGAAAATGATCATAAACGCGTAACTCAAGATAGGTGGAGGGAGAGGCAGTCACCACCTCCTCCTAGGGCCTACGAAAAATATAACGAGAACTTTTCTTCCCTTTTTCTACAGGTTATTATTAAATTGATACTGAGTACTTTTTTCCATTTATTTATTACTTAATCCTATTAGTGTCCACCAGCTAGCTGTGCTTCTTGTAAACAAAACTATTTCTGTACTGTACAAGAACAGCTGATCTAACCCATTTTCTTTACTCAATTCATGGCAAACATCACTGAATCTTATTCTTTGTCACATTTTTATAATTGGTACTAGCTTGTGTTATTAGTGAATATGGTGTCAAATGGATATCTTGGAGGTGCCTAAGGCCTACGAAAGTCTTAACCCGTCACTGTCCATGGAGGTGATCCACACACACACACACACAAAACACTAATGACTGTTGATACGCCGTTTTATTTTGACTTGTTTTTGGACAGCTTTTCTGTAATTATCACAACTTTACAAGTGTATTCGATGCTAATTAATTAAACGGTGACGGCGTTATGGCTATAGATCACCGGCGTCAAGAATTACAATAGCTGCATAAAGGGAAGCACGTCACCATCCTGCCTTCTAATTAGCGGATTTTACATGACGTCATCTTGTACTGATGTTAATTGCGTGTTTTCTTATTTCGGTTAACTAGTAATAATGTTAAGGGTTCATGTAAGGAATTCAGTGTTGGTAACGAGACAGTTTTTGTGACGTTTATATTGTGTGTAAGGGGTAGAGTAACTCATACACTCTATACACGTCTTCACACACACAGAGCAGGGGTGAAATACTCAGCTGGTAGGGCACTGGCTGACGAAGGTATACACATAACCCACCGCCAAGAGCATAAGGAGTCTGCAATTGGGGTTGGCTTGTGCATGGAGCTCATGTCGAGAGTTACTACCACTTTCTATCATCCATGAATCTATCTAGCCTCCTTTAAAACTCTCCAGGTTCCAGCACTAATAAAAGTTGCTAGCTTGTTCCACTCGTCCACCACCCTATTTGTGAACCGGTTCCTTCCTTATCCAACTTAAATCCGTTGCTCTGAGTCCTATCCTGCTCGGATATTATAAGAACTTTATCTATATCCCTTTATTGATTCCTTTCACCCTTAAATACTTCTATCATATCTCCCCGCACTCTTCGTCTTTCTAGGGAATGCAAGTTAAGTTTCTTTAACCTATCCTGATATGGAAGGTTTCTAAGTCCCGAATCATTTTCGTCATTCTTCGCTGCACCGACTCTAGTGAATTGATATCCATTCTATAATAAGGGCACCAGAACTGAACCGCATAATCGAGGTGCGGCCTGACTAGCTCAAGATATAGTTGCAATAAGACCTTGAACCTTAAGTACCCTAGATCTTTCATAGACAAATGCCTTAACATTTAAGAAGAAATCTTTCTACAGAACCGATCAAAAGCCCACCCATGACCATAAGAATCTCTTAGTATTACCATTTCACAAAATTTCTCTCAAATTCCTACAACTAAAAACCTGAAACGTCAATGTGGCATTTAAATACTCATGCACTGTTAAACAAATGTTAATCAAGAACTCCCCCAACAATACAGGTGGTTGCATTTATAAGGTTCCTTGCAAGGAATGTAATATGTTTTACTTAGGCCAGACAGGTAAAGATCTTGTAACTAGACTTAAACAACACAAATACAGTGTTAGGACAGGCCAGGAATCCAATGCTCTGTTTGTTCATTTGAGGGATAATAAGCATTGCATTGACTGGGATAATGCCTCCTCAATATTACCATGTAATTCATTTGACAGTAGGAACTTTATAGAATCCAGTCTCGTTAAACCTACCGAATCCATCAACATGAATTTGAGCAATGGTATGTACAAACTGGATAATTTCGTAATTAAGAAGATTTGTAACCAGGTGCATTTTGAAGACTAGTAGGGTCATTACCTAATACCTGACCATTGTGCACTTGATCTCACCCTCCTCTGTATATATACACCTTGTTATGTACTTCTCCTTAGTCTGTACTCACCCCTGAAGATGTGAATTACACGAAAGCGCTTGGGAACTTCGTGTTTTCTTCTTTCCTTGTGGTTATCAGCATATATACCCGTATATATATATATATATATATATATATATATATATATATATATATATATATATATATATATATATATATATATATATATATATATATATATATATATATATATATATATATATATGTGTGTGTGTGTGTGTGTGTGTGTGTGTGTGTGTGTGTGTGTGTGTATTTTGAAGACTCTAGGAAGATCTTTCGAGGAATATTATTTTGATTTATTCATCACACAAGTACAGCAGACAGTTCAATCCTATAACATAGTAATTATTAAGATTTCATTCTCCCACATTTTATCGATACCATTGGGGCAAGATCATAATGTCAGTCACACGTCTACACACCCATGGTATAACATAAACATGGAAAAGGTTTACTATATTCAACACTGTTTCATCACTCCTGTCTCTTTCAGCTGTACTAAACACCCAGTGCCTCACTTGGGCAACACTGGTATCCGGGGCCTTGAACCAGTGTCACCAAGTTTGCACTTACAGGCACCTAACTAGAATTGTTCCTCTCACTGACATGAACATTGCCACCTCTATCTGACTAAGTCTACATGAATCATAGATACATTTATAGAACTTCATATTGCTTGATAGCCATTTTAAAACCAGACAGCAAACTTTTTAGAGGAAACTTAACAAATCCATGTTTGGTCTTAAGACAGCTGCAACATACCAAACTACTTTGTACTTGGAAATCACTGATCTTTATCAGTGGTTGTTTTAGCTTACTTCTTGTAAGGGAACAATTACTTATGTGTTTGAACAGCAGATGCACTCTTGTTATCATCTACACTCTACAGTGTTCAACAGAGATGATCACCATACATGAGGCACCTCTTGGATTATGAATGTCAATAAGTTTTTCCTTTTTCCTGTACTCTTGCACGAAAACTTGATCCGTTAACCAGATTCTGATATTTTCACTAGACCTTGACAAGTCCACCAAGTGTCAACACATTCATTAAGTCACCAGACATTCACGAGATCCTGATATAGTCAACAATCATTGACATGTTCACCAGATGTTTCAAGTCCATCAGACTCAAACCGTTCTTTACCAGGAATCAGATCGGTCCCTCATGTAAACAGACCTCACGTGCAGCTGCTGCTGGAGTGTCCTTCGGTAGGTTCTGTGTCCTCCATCGGTGTTCATCTGCTGCCCCTACTGCTGGTGCCGGTGGTAGAATAAGCCTGGGCGGAGGCAGGTGTTGGAGGTGACCTGCTGCTGTTGAGGGTGTTCCAGCGTCTCGTGAAGGTGACCCGATAACTCTCCAGCGACCTCCCCTCCCCCTTGGGACAGAAGAAGAGGTAGATGAAAGGGTTGAAGCATGAGTTGGATGCCGAAATGATCCCGAAGAGCGCCAGCACATTGGGGTTGATTTTGTTCATGTCCCAGAAGGCCATCATGAGCTCCTGAGGGAGATAGGGAGAGAGAGATTTCAGAGATTGTAGGAGAGATAACTGGAAGAGACAATTAACTTTAGAGGCTGTAGGAAAGAGAACTACATAACATTTTATCCTTTTGTGTACTGAGAAGAGATAAACAACTGAGACACGAGTTAATGCATGAGGTCACTAACACAACAATAACTCAATTATTATCTGTCGTTGAAATGATAAACAAGTCATTAATATTCTACGTAAGCCAGAGATTATTTTCACACAGGATAATGAAACAAGCAAATTGAGCAAGAAAGATCTGCGAATCAAGACAAAGACTGTTTTTGACGAGGAATAACAACGAAAAAGTAAAAAATAATTGAAGAAAGGCTTTGTGAAGTTCCTCTTTACTGTTATATGTTTAAATATCCTAATGTGTGTTTGCTGCCATATATTATTCATATATACTTATCATACCTCACTGTACATACATATTAATTGTTTCATTTTTCTTACATTATTTATTTTACATTTCATAATTCCTCAATATTTTATTATTTTTCATCACAATAGTTTATTTTTATTCATCATCCTGATTAGTTATGGTTTATTCTTAAGATCTTATTAATTATTCTAAATTATCACTAATCCTCTGGTTATTACTGTTTGTGGTTATGTTAATTTATTGTAATCCATTCTTCTTTTGTTTCACCAAGGTTTATTTTTTGTGTATTTCAGTTAGTATTGTGGGAGTCTCAATAACCACAACAGCAATGTAGAGTCCTTACCCCGTTGAGAGACTTTTGAGATATTTGTTTGAGAGATAACTGCGGCAGAGACTATTGTGATGTATGTTTGAGAGATAATCGCGAGAAGAGACTTTTGAGATGCAAGCTTGAGAGGGAATTTTCACAAGAGATTTTTCTACAGGTGAGTTAGTGGCAGATAAAAGTGAACCCCGTATGGTAATTTTCTCCCTGCCTCGCCGGAACACCAGCCCACCTTCCCAATGGACAATTTGCATAAGTAATGGGAAGGTCGTCAAAGCTGCCACGAATATTGGGAATTTTATATGGTTAAGAAATTGGAGCTGAATTTTGTATTTGAAGTTTTGAAGATATGACGTAAGGCTTCTCACCTGTATGAAGCAAGGCTTCTCACCTGTATGAAGTAAGGCTTCTCACCTGTATGAAGTCAGGCTTCTCACCTGTATGAAGCAAGGCTTCTCACCTGTATGAAGTAAGGCTTCTCACCTGTATGAAGCAAGGCTTCTCACCTGTATGAAGTAAGGCTTCTCACCTGTATGAAGTAAGGCTTCTCACCTGTACGAAGTAAGGCTTCTCACCTGTATAAAGTAAGGCTTCTCACCTGTATAAAGTAAGGCTTCTTACCTGTATAAAGTAAGGCTTCTCACCTGTACGAAGTAAGGCTTCTCACTTGTATGAAGCAAGGCTTCTCACCTGTACGAAGTAAGGCTTCTCACTTGTATGAAGCAAGGCTTCTCACCTGTATAAAGTAAGGCTTCTTACCTGTATGAAGTAAGGTTTCTCACCTGTGTGACGTAAGGCTTCTCACCTGTACGAAGTAAGGCTTCTCACCTGTATGAAGTAAGGCTTCTCACCTGTATGGTAAGGCTTCTCACCTGTGTGACGTGGGCTTCTCACCTGTGTGGGCTTCTCACTGTGTGACCCGTAAGGCTTCTCATGGGCTTCTCACCTGTGTGACGTAAGGCTTCTCACCTGTGTGACGTAAGGCTTCTCACCTGTGTGACGTAAGGCTTCTCACCTGTGTGACGTAAGGCTTCTCACCTGTGTGACGTAAGGCTTCTCACCTGTGTGACGTAAGGCTTCTCACCTGTGTGACGTAAGGCTTCTCACCTGTGTGACGTAAGGCTTCTCACCTGTGTGACGTAAGGCTTCTCACCTGTGTGACGTAAGGCGTGTTTGTGATGAAGAAGGTGGCGACAATTACGATGGTCATGTTAAGTGTCTTTGTCTTCGCTTTAGGCAGAAGGCTGTTGGACCGACGACTGTCACTGTTCCCTCTGTCGCCGCTCCTGAGGGGAAGGGAGGGAGTGGAGGCTGTGAGAATGTGGGTGATCAAGGTGGAGGTTAGGGGGGGGGGGTTTAAACACCGTAAACAGCGAGGGTGTGTGTAGAAAGAAAAAAAGTAGGACATTGAAAGAGAGAGAACACGGAGAAAGAAAATATAGAGAGACAGAGAGAGATGCAGTGACGAAAGAGTAAGAAAAAGAGAGAGAAAGGAAGGGAGGAAAAATATCCATTCCTTCCATTGGGAGAGTTAGTAAGAGTGAGGGAGAAGAGGGAGATTACTTTTTAAGAGAGTCAGGGAGAAGATAACCACACAAGAACGAGAGAATTATAATGAGGAATGAGAAAGAAAGTGAGAATGAGGGAGAGTAAGGAGTAGTGTGAGACAAATTAGAGGTACATCTTGTCTAGACTCTATTTTCTCTATACCTTTCACAATCTCTCAGCCCATCATATTCTCTTTCAATTTAGTATTATTTCTCTGACTATCACTCTTAATATTTCTCACTCTTATTCTCCCTCCCAATCCAACTCAGCATCATAAAAATTCTTAATTTTTTCCAATCTCCCTAAGTCATTGTAGTATCCAAGCTTTCCCCCATCTCACGTATAATCTCCCAGTCTCATCCAGTCTCATCCAATCATTGCCAGTCCCTGTGTAATCCTCCTTCAGCTCTTCATAGCCACTTAGGTTCTTCCGAGAGATTTTCCCATTAGCTATTCAGTATTGACCCTAGAGAGAAACAGGAGGACAGATGTGTTTGGGTGAGTCAGCCAACACACACACACACACACGTCACTATCAACACACACACACACACACACCACACGTCACTATCACACACACACACACACGTCACTATCAACACACACACACACACACACACACACACACACACACACACACACACGTCACTATCAACACACACACACACACACACACACACACACACACACACGTCACTATCAACACACACACACACACACACACACACACGTCTATCAACACACACACACACACACACACACACACACACACACACACACACACACGTCACTATCACACACACACACACACACACACACACACACGTCACTATCAACACACACACATACGTTACTATCATCTTCCCTCATTCGGTCTCCCTCCCTAGCTTCCACCCTTCATCTCCTCCTTCCTTCCTCCTCTCCTTCCTCCCTCCCTTCCCATTACCCTCCCTCCCTTCCCATTACTCTCCCTCCCTTCCCCTCACCCTCCCTCCCACCCTTCCTTCCTCTCACCCTCCATCCTGCTGACTCACTTGAAGTACGAGGACTGTCGCCAGATGGTGAAGTAGATCCTCAGGTAGAGGATGAGCAGCAACATCTGGCAAGAGACGAACACCAGCACGAGGACCACCATCAGGTACACCTGTGGACGAAAGGTTATTAGCTCACCAGGTTATTAGCTCATTAGGTTATTTGCTCACCAGGTTATCAGCTCACCATGTTATTAGCTCACCAGATTATAAGCTCACCATGTTATTAGCACACCATGTTATTAGCTCACCATGTTATTAGCTCACCATGTTATTAGCTCACCAGTTTATTAGCTCACCAGGTTATTAGCACATCAGGTTATTAGCTTACCAGTTTGTTAGCTCACCAGGTTATTAGGTCACAAAGTCAAATGTTATCAGATCATTAAGTCGCTCACATACACACCGAATAACACAACTTGACCCACCTTTCTGAAGTTGTTATCCAGCTCCTTGGTGTAAAACTTGGACACACAGTAAACACCTCCGTCTTGCGTCTCGTACCTGGTGGAGAGACGAAGAGTGTCTAGCAGCCACTAAAGTCAGTGTAGGTGGTGGTGTAGAGGTGTGGGTGTAGTGAGGTGTTGAAGGGGTGATATGAGGGTGTACAGTAGAGATGCCCAATGATAAGATTTAAATCTCAAAATGCTGACTCACACGAAATTACGTCACCAGCGAAGTGGGAACTAACTAGCGACATGGGAAACTAACTAGCGACATGGGAACTAACTAGCGACATGGGAAACTAACTAGCGGGGTGAGAAACTGACTAGCAACGCGGAAACTAACTAGCGATGTGGAAATCTAACTAGTGTAGTGGGAACTAACTAGCGGGATGAGAAACTAACCGCGGGAGTCACTGAGAATTTGAACTGACAGGTGATATAATGTTACTAGTGGTGCAGAAAATGTGTTATTGAGGCTCCAACCAACTACTGCACCATTTTTTTCAACAACGTAATCCTTCCCCGTCCCCCCCCCCCACTTTATTTTACCACAGACGAGACGACATTGGTTTTATTTTCAACAATTGCAGTGATTTCTCCCATTGTGTCATGTTCCAAGATATTGTCTGTTGTTTCATCATGATCTGGATCAAGGGTTTTAATGAACCTCAAAGGAAACATGATGGAAACAAGAGTCATAGTGCTTTGAAGAGGAAGATTCCGGCCTCAGTGGGGAGTGCTGTGGCTAGACAGCACAGGGACGCAGTGACAGGGATGGAGTCTTAGTTGTATTAATATTTGTTTTGTTGTTTCTACCGCAACATAACCATTCCTAGACGAGATTCTTCTCCGTAGGGAATCTTCTCAACTTGTGTAAAGTGGCGCTTTTTAAGGTAATCCAATGTACTTTATTTCGCCCCAGGAAAACTTTTATCTCCTTGGATTGCAATATCCGAAGAACGTTTTTCCAGGATACTTTAAAATTACTTATTATCCGCTAAGCATCTCCTCAATGCATGCCAATTCAGCAAATGAGAGCGGGAAGAAAAAAGAATGAGGAGGGGGTGAGAGAAAGAGAGAATGTGAGTGACGATGTTTTATAGAATAAGTGGGATGTAAAAAGATAAAGAAATACGAGAGAGAGAGATAGAGAGGATGGATTATATAGATGAGGAACGGGATACTGAAAATGTTGTGGACAATAAACCGACAAACATTTCTTCATAGAGGAGGACCTACCTGAAGAAGGGATAAAAGGAGGACCTACCTGAAGGGATAAGAAGAGTACCTACCTTAAGAAGGGATAAGAGGAAGACCTACCTGAAGGGATAAGAAGAGGACCTACCCGAAGAAGGAATAAGAGGAAGACCTACGTGAAGAAGGGATAGGAGGAAGACCTACGTGAAGAAGGGATAAGAGGAAGACCTACCTGAAGAAGGGATAAGAGGAGGACCTACCTGAAGAAGGAATGACCTAAGAAGGAATAAGAGGAGGACCTACCTGAAGAAGGGATAAGAGGAGGACCTACCTGAAGAAGGGATAAGAGGAAGACCTACCTGAAGAAGGGATAAGAGGAAGACCTACCTGAAGGGATAAGAAGAGGACCTACCGAAGAAGGAATAAGAGGAAGACCTACCCGAAGAAGGAATAAGAGGAAGACCTACCTGAAGAAGGAATAAGAGGACCTACCTGAAGAAGGAATAAGAGGAGGACCTACCTGAAGAAGGGATAAGAGGAGGACCTACCTGAAGAAGGGATAAGAGGAAGACCTACCTGAAGAAGGGATAAGAGGAAGACATACCTGAAGAAGGGATAAGAGGAAGACCTACCTGAAGAAGGGATAAGAGGAAGACATACCTGAAGGGATAAGAGGAAGACATACCTGAAGAAGGGATAAGAGGAAGACATACCTGAAGAAGGGATAAGAGGAAGACCTACCTGAAGGGATAAGAGGAAGACCTACCTGAAGAAGGGAGAAGAGGACCTACCTGAAGAAGAGACAACAAGAGAACCTACCTGAAATGAAGAGGAAGGAGAAAGAGCGGGAACAACCTATCCCAAGGAGTAAATAATGTGAAGACCTGCTTGAAGAGATGATAGAAGAATCTACAATACCTGCAGACGAGATAACAAGATGGCCTACCTCAAGAAGACGAAGAGGTTGGGCAGAGAAGGAAGGAGGCTAACGGCCCAGGCTGCCAGCACCAGGTTCTTGGCGCTGATAAATGGGTTGAGTGGCCTTACCACAGCCTCGTGGCGGTCGATAGCGATGGCGACGAGCATGTAGTTGCTAGAGGTGATGGCGAAGGTCGACGCCACCTTATACAGCTTGCAGGCCACGTTGGATAGATACCAGTGCATGTCTAGTACCTCCCACATGAGCTGACCTGGGTGCGAGATACACAAGCGTCATAAACAGATAAGGCAATGGCCATGGGAGGGAGAGGAACTTAATGTTTACTTAAATCCAACGCTAACCTGGCCATTGTTGTGATGCTTAGAGAGAATTTTGATGAAGAAGTGTAAAACCTGGCCGAAAGAGAATAAGGGTAGGAGGAGAGCCGGGGGATAGAAAGACTGGTGGCATGAAGGAACTTAAAAACTGTGATCATCGAGGCTGTCACAATATATGGTAGAGACAGACCTAACCTTGAGTCGTGGTCGTCAACAGCCAGGTATACAATACGGGGATGTCACCTTGATTGATTGCCTAATTGAAGGATTATTTGGCTCCGAGACAATCAAGTGAGAGAAGCATCAATCAGTGTGAGGAAGACCTTCATAGATACCTGATAATGTAACCTCATTTGATTATGTTTTTCAGTTGAAAAATTATGAATGTCCTTGACGGAGGAAAATAACATTTCCAGTAAATACAAAAAATCTCTTTCAACTTTCCAATCACCAAATGAGGAATTGGAATCGATGAAATAGTAGATATGAATTTTAAATATTCTCTAAACTATAGTACTATAATATAACAGCATAGTAACATTCATTTCTAACTCACAAAATGCTTTACACGATGAGATTTATAGGTGGCTTCTGTCTTAATGTATTCATAGTGTGAAGAAGCAACTTTGTGTGGTAATGAACTAATATTTCTCTGTAACAGCGATGGAATATCTCACTGACGACCCTGGCTCTTTTCTTCACTTTATCTTCCTTTCCTCTTTCCTCCCGGTTCCCTTCCTTCCTGTTTCCCCTTCCTCCCTTCCTTTTCCTTTTTCTCCCTTTATTTTCCCCTTTCACCCTTCCCTTTTCCCCTTTCACCCTTCCTTTTTCCCTTTCTCCCTTTTCCCCACCTTCTTTCTTCGACTCTTATCTCCCCCTTCCTATCATTCCTCTTTTCCTCGACTCCATCCCCCGCCCTTGCCTTCATTCCTTCATTCTTCTTTCCTTCACCTCCCTTTCTGCGTTTCCTCCCTTCATTTTTCTCCTGTCTCTCTTCCTTCCTCAACACCCTTCTCATTGCCTGTTTCCTTCAACTCCTTTCCCCCTTCCTTGCCTCCCATTTTCCCTTCTTTCCATCACCTTCCTTCCTCCCTTCCTTCGCCAACCTTCATACCTCTCTCTTTCCCCACCTCCCTTCTTCTTTCCCTCGTTTGCGTTTCAATTACCATCACTTATTTCCCCCACCTCCCTCCCTCCTCACTTCTACCTTGACCTACATCTGAGAACATAAGAATGGAGGAAACTGCAACGGGCCTATTGGACCATACTGGGCAGTCCCATTTACACCCAAATCCTATTGCTCAAACAGTATATCCATCCAACCAATGTTTGAAGCTGTCCAGCGTATTCGAGTTAATGATGATGTTTGGTAACTTGTTCCATTCATCCACTACGCTTTTCCAAACCAGTGTTTACCTATCTCGCGCCTAAATCTAAATTTGTCTAATTTAATACCATTGTTACGAGTTCGCTTCTGGTTGGATAGTTTGAATTCCTTTGTAATGTCCCCTTTGTTTAGCCCTGACTTCCATTTATACACCTCTATCAGGTCGCCCCTCGCTCTACGTCTCTCGAGGGAGTGCAAATTAAGATGCTTGAACCTGTCTCCGTACTCAAGGTTCCTAATGCCCGGGATTAGTCTTGTCATTCTCCTCTGAATTCTTTCTAGGGATTCTATATCCATCCTGTAATACGGTGACCAGAATTGAACTGTGTAATCCAAGTCAGGTCTCAAAAGCGCAAGATACAGTTTTTGGGTGACCTCTCTCGTCTTGTAACTAACACTCCTTTGTATGAACCCAAGTACTTTATTAGCCGTGTTTCGAGCAAATACACATTGTTTACTTGGCTTAAGATTCCGACTTATCATTACTCCTAAACCTTTTTCACATTCGGATTTCTCTATAACATCGTTGTTCATCTGATGTTTTGGTTTCTCTGTTTACATCTCCTAGACTAAGTACTTTACAATTATCCACATTGAATTTCACCTGCCATTTTTCAGACCATTCGAAATATTTGTTTACATCTTCCTGTAGTTTTGCGGAGTCCTCGTCAGATTTAATTACACGCCCTATTTTAGTGTCATCAGTAAATTTACTTATGTTGCTGTCGATTCCTATATCTATGTCGTTTATGTATATAATAAATGGTAATTGTCCAAATACTGAGCTTTGGGGAACTCCACTATATGCTCGCTGTTGACAGAACTAAATCGAGTTTATTATTACTCCGGGTGGGTTCGGTTATATGTTGACTTAGGAAACAGTCCTGAACTGTTTCAAGAAAATCCTCTGATTTTGTGTTACCCGTAAGGTTGATCCAATCTATTTGACTAAAGTTAAAATCGCCTACTATACAGACTTTGCTATGTATGGAAGCCCTGCGCATTTCATCCCAAATAAGTCGCTCATTAACTCTATCAAGATTAGGTCTATATATTATTCCTATGATTAATTTTTTTCCTACCATCGGTTAATTCTATCCAAATTGTTTCTGTATTCAGTTCAGTTTTTATTTCCTTATTGATATCACACTTCATATTAACCCTGGCATAGATTGCTACTCCGCCTCCTTTCCTAATCTGCCTATCGGTTTGGAATAAATTGTAACCTTTAATTTGATATTCGACAGGTAACTCACTTGAGTAAGTTTATCCATGTTTCAGTGAATGCTATTATATCGATTTTTTTCGGTACATACCAACGCCCTGATTTCACCCATTTAGTTTCTCATAATTCTACTGTTTGCGTAGTAGACATTTAAGTTAGTCGTGATCCGAGTCCTCACTTTGTCGCGTTTAGGTTTTAACTCTCCTGCCCAATTTCGTTTTGTTATAATTCTTAGCACTATTTCTCTGTAACTTATAATTTTGTTTACCCGCACCCACTGCAGTGTCTTCGGTCTCCGTGCTTACATGTTCCCCGAGCAACTTAAAGACTTCGATATCTTTTAAACTGCTCTCAAAAGAGAGCCAGCCAGGGTTGCCACCCCATCCCTAGTAAAAAGGTCCCTTCTGCGGTAAAAGTTGTTCCAGTTGTCAATGAATGGGACTGTTATTGACTTGCAACATCTGTCAAGACGGCCGTTGACACCCGCTGCCCTTGAGAACCATTCATTGCCAACTCTCCTCCTAGGAAGGACACCACACATGACAGGGATCCGTCCCTTCACCCTAATACGTTCTGTAGCTGCCTTGAACTTATCAAGAAGCTCCTCACTCCCACACCGGCCAATTTTCATTGCCTCCTGCACTGAGGCAGATAATGGGTTTGTTCCCATTACCAGACCAGATATTGTCCATCCTGTCCCCCCATCCCAGCTCCTGGCAAACACACTCGCATCCTATTTCTATTTTTTAGGGGATTATGAGGAGGGAAGGGGAGGGAGAGGGGGGATTAAGAGAGAGCGAAGGGGGGGAGAGGGGGGATTAAGAGAGAGCGAAGGGGGGGATAAGGAGTGAGGGAAGGGAAGAGGACAAGATTTATTCAATAACCGATCATTTTTTTCCTTCCCACTGTCCGTAATTACTATCAGACATTAACATTCAATGCCAAGGACCGTATAATTATTCTACCCGTCCGTGTTGTGTCCAAGTCCGTTTGTCTACCCGCACGTGTTGTCTCCCCGTCCGTGTTGTCTCCCCGTCCGTGTTGTCTCCCCGTCCGTGTTGTCTCCCCGTCCGTGTTGTCTCCCCGTCCGTGTTGTCTCCCCGTCCGTGTTGTCTCCCCGTCCGTGTTAACCGATATGAAAGCTGATTTTAGTCCTTTTAGAAAACATATAACAGCTTCTGATCAGGTTATTTTATTAGTTACTGGATGTAGGGATGGAGAGAGGAGGGAAAGGATAGGTAGGAGGAGGGCAGGAGGATAAGAGGAGGGAAAAGGAAGGAGGATGAAGGGCTAGAAGACAGGAAGCAAAGAGGACGGGAAGGAAGAAAGGAGGATGGAGGGTAGCAGGAGAGAAAGAGGGGGGAAGGAAGGAGGAGGATGGAAGACAAGAGGATAGAAGGGGGGAAGGAAGGAAGAAAGATGGAGGGTAGGAGGACGAAAAGAGGAAGGAGGGAAAGAAGGAGGATTGTGGGTAGAAGGGGGAAAAGGGATGGAGGGTAGGAAGGGGGATGGAGAGCAGGAGGGCGGGAGGAAGGAAAGGCAAGAAGGACGAGTGGGAGGAAGGAAGAGTGGGAGGAAGGAAAGGAAAGGAGACATAGATGAAGAGGAAGAACGAGAGAAGGGCGAAAGAGAAGTCAGTTAGATGGAAAAGGGAGGAAAGAGAGAAAGAGAAGAGAGAAAGAAAAATAAAAAATAAAAAGGAGAGAGAGAAAGAGAGAGGCCAGGACCATTCTTCCTAAACCTGGCATTGGAACCTGAATCTTTGAGAGACCCAAAATGGACGGTAGTAGAGAAGATAATAAGAATAACAATAATAAAATATACACATAAAATAGACAAAGATAAGTAAATATATCTACCAACAACGACAATATATTTAATTAAACCTCAAACATGAAAGACCGTCTCATGACTTCTTTATGAATACAAAACAACACAAAGACCTGACAACACGCTGAGGAACATGGATCTTTTTTTAAACCATCTCGGATGTTTGTGCAACGTCTCTGTTGAATAAATATTGTCCTGAAAAGTTTAGGATAACAAGAAGGAAATCTGATTTAGTTATATAGAGAGAGAGAGAGAGTCAAATCTTAACTTTATATGGATCAGCGTACATACAGACAGTGCAAATACATAAACAATGGTTGACACTAAATCAATATATTAGACAAGTTTTGTTTCTTCAATGAATCATCATAAATATTAAGACGTGTGTATGTTTTTTTTTTCTTTATCATAAATATTAAATTCATAAATATAAAAAGACATCACAAGATGATTATATAATTGTTTACATGTCCGATAACTTAGTGTTGCCACCTCCAAGTGTAGGGTAAGAGAACCTTTATTTCCTTGAGAGGGAACTTGGGAGGAGAGGCTTTAAACACTGATTGAGGAGACTGTAAAGAGTGTTTGATACCGGGAAAGACTGGGTGAATTTTTCGTTTCGTATTTACATTTCAAGAGACTAGATTTGATTGACCAATTTTCTTTCAATAGGATGATGCAATATAGCAACCGTTGCAAGAGACATTTCTAAGTTATGATATCAAGAGGATTTATGGGATATTGCGTAGTTACCTTGATCACCTGTTTATCTAAAGATTATATGGTGAAAAGGCCAACAACATTACCTGTGCTCAAGAATACCATTAGAGTTACCTGGCGTTAAGAAAATTTACAAATGTGTCCAGGAATTAATGATCACCTGTACAAATTCTCACAAACGAGAGAGAGAGAGAAAGAGAGAGAGAGAGAGAGAGACAGAGAGAGTAATAAACAGGGAGGTAATATAAGGTGTGAGGGAGAGAGAGAATGCCCAAAGGGTACATAATCTGCTCATGGGTCACTCGACTAATTACTGAGCACCAACCGTCCTGTTCGGGGCCTCGGAGACCAAAGGATAATTCTGGCCGAGTCTTCAGCATTATCCTGATTCTCGGAAGTGTCTGTCTGTCTTTCTGTCTGTCTGTCTGTCTCATTTAGCCAATTGAGGAAGAAACGAAAACCAGTATGATGACAAGAAGGAGGAGGATAATGCACTACCTAGGATGAAGACGAAGGACGAGGATGATGAAGTACTCTACCTAGGATGAAGACGAAGGACGAGGATGATGAAGTACTCTACCTAGGATGATGACAAGAAGGAGAGAAGGATGATGAAGTACTCTACCTAGGATGAAGACGAAGGACGAGGATGATGAAGTACTTACCAGATGAAGACGAAGGACGAGGATGATGAAGTACTCTACCTAGGATGAAGACGAAGGACGAGGATGATGAAGTACTCTACCTAGGATGAAGACGAAGGACGAGGATGATGAAGTACTTACCTAGGATGAAGACGAAGGACGAGGATGATGAAGTACCTACCTAGGATGAAGACGAAGGACGAGGATGATAAGTACTTACCCAGGATGAAGACGAAGGACGAGGATGATGAAGTACTTACCAGGGATGAAGACGAAGGACGAGGATGTGAAGTACTTACCTAAAATGGTACTGAGGACGACGAGCGTGTCAGCTAAGGTCAGGTTGAAGCTGAGGATGGTCATTCGTCCTCTCTTGCCCCACTTGCTCCTCAGACTCCACATGACCCGAGAATTGCCCACCAGTGCCACCAAGAACATCACGCCGAGGATACCCTGACGCAGTTGCTTGTGGTACCCGGGTCCCAGTACCTCAGGGCGAGCCATTATCTGCTGGGAGAGGGAGAGAGACTTTGGTGGTGGGGAGAAAACGTTTGTAGTGGGGAGGAGGTAGGGGGGAGGAGGTGGCAGGGAAGAGGTAAGTGGTGAGGGAGGAGGTAAGTGGTGGGGGAAGAGGTAAGGGTGAGGGGAGGTGGGTGGTGAGGGGAGGAGGTAAGGTGGGGGGGAAGATAAGTGTGGGGGAAGAGGGTGGTGGGGAAGAGGAAAGTGGTGGATGGGTGAAATTAGTGGTGGGAGGAGGGGGTAAGTGTAAAATTAGTGGTGGGGGGAGGGAGATCTTTGCTGGTGGTAAATGAGATTAAACATCTTAGGTCGGGCTGCTACCTGTGTGAAAGGGGAAGTTGTCCAATTAGTGGTGGTGGTGATGGGGGGGGGTGGGGATAAGTGGTACCAGGACCTCATTATCGTCTCAGTTCGTGCCATTAGCTGTCTGATGGCGGGGGGAGTTAGTGGTGAGGTGAAGTAGGAGTTCGTGAAAGGAAGTATCTAGGGCTCTTGAACATTAGTGGCTGAATAAATGGTAGAGGAAGTAGTGAGGGTGGTGGCACTAGCGTATATGGTGGTGGGAGGAAGGTGGCAGGGAGGAAAGGGTGGCAGGAGGAAAGAAGGAGCAGGAAGGAAGGGGTAGCAGGAGGAAGAGGGCAGGGAGGAAAGAAGGGTGGCAGGGGAGGAAGAAGGTGGAGGGGGGAAGGGGGAAGGTGGCAGAAAGGAAGGGGTGGCAGGGGGTAGAAGGGAAGGGTGTCGAGGTGGCAAAGGGAAGGGGTGCAGGAGGGAAGAAGGGACAGGGGAAGGGGCAGAAGGAAGGGGTGGCAGGGGGGAAGGCAGGGAGGGAAGAAGGTGGCAGGAGGGAAGAAGGTGGAGGGGGAAGGCAGAAGGGAAGGGGTGGCAGGGGGGTGGTAGAAGGGAAGGGGTGGCAGGGAGGGAAGAAGGGTGTGGGTGGGGAGGGAAGAAGGGTGGAAGGGGGGGAAGGGGTGGCAGAAGGGAAGGTGGTAGGGGGGTGGGTAGGAGGAAGGGGTGGCAGGGAGGGAAGAAGGTGGCAGGAGGGAAGAAGGTGGGAGGGGGAAGGTGGCAGAAGGGAAGGTGCAGGGGGGTGGTAGAAGGAAGGGGTGTGGGGGGAGGGAAGAAGGGTGACAGGGGGAAGGGGTGGCAGAAAGGAAGGGTGGCAGGGGGGAAGGGGTGGCAGGAGGGAAGAAGGGGTGGAGGGAGGGAAGGGTGACAGGGGGAAGGTGGCAGAAGGAAGGGGTGGCAGGGGGAAGGTGGCAGAAGGAATGGGTGGTGGGAAAGAAGGGGTGGCAGGGGGGAAGAAGGGTGGCAGGGGAAGGGTGAGAGAAGGAAGGGTGGCAGGGGAAGGGTGGCAGGGAAGGGGAAAAGGAAATGGGTGGCAGGGAGGGAAGAAAGGGTAGCAGGGAGGGAAGAAGGGATGGCAGGGGGGAAGGGGTGACAAAAGGAAGGTGGCAGGAGTTAGTGGTTGTGAAGCCGTGGAAGTATAAGAACTGATGGAGGGAAAGACTATAACATGGTAATTAGTTACGTCTGTATGGGATGGCGACTTCCACTCTGCCACCATTACGGCTTACTATACAAAAAAAAAATATTATATAGACACAACAACAAGTACTACTATAGCAGCATTGCACGATAGAGAGCTACCAGGCTCAGACAAGTAATTTCGGCTGGTGAGCCCTTGAGCCCCACAGCTTATTCCTCAACATTGAAGTTTTCTGCAACTGTAAATACTACTTGAAAGTTACTCATTATTTACAAATTAGATAAATCTTTATATTTATTATGTATGTATGTATGTATGTATGTATGTATGTATGTATGTATGTATGTATGTATGTTTGTACGAAAATCGAAAATAGGCATAACCAACTTTTTAGTGAATAGATCTACTTAGCCATTTTAAATACGTCTTCTTCAAGTTATAGAAAACGATTCGTTAATCATTTTTGTCGTGAAGAGGAAGTAAGAGGAGGAGAAAAAGAAGAAGGGAAAGAGGAGCAAGAGGAAATAAAGAAGAAAAGAAGGGGTATAGACAGAGGAGGGAAAGAGGAAGAGATAGAGGAAGATGAGACGAAGAGACAGAGGAAGAAAATTAAGAGGAGACAGAGGAATAAAAGGAAGAGGAGGAGACCAAGGAAAAAAGGAAGAGGAGACAGAGAAGGAGGAAGAAAAGGAAGAGACAGATGAAGAATAAGAGACATAGGAGGACGAGGAGGAAGAGGAAGACTAAGAGGGTGATGATGGTGATGATGATGATTAAACCTCTCCTCTCCTGCTCACTCTTCCTCGCTCCTCTACTTCCTCTAATTCCTATCTCTCCTCTTCCTTCCTTCCCTCCTACCCTGTTCATCTTCCCTTCCCTTCTTTTCTTCTTCACCTCTTCCCTTTCCCACCCCCCCTCTCCTCTCCCCCAGACTGGTTTCTCCCTATCACTGTCTTCTCTCCAGCGTGCGGAGGGAATGAGAGAAGGAGGGGAAGAGAAGGGAAACGAACAATAGTTAAATGGAACTATTTTGGGATAAAGAACAAATGAGAGAGAGAGAGAGAGAGAGTCAACAAAGGGAGAATTTCGTCAGTGTTCTCTGCTAGGGGACGAAATACGAGAGTGAAGCTAATATAAGGTGTTTAGGTGTGTGTGTGCTTGTGAGTGTGAACGTTTTGTGTATATGTGTTGTATGTGAACCTGATGGATTATTTTGTCTTTGTACAGAACTTCACACACACACACTCACACACACACACTCACACCACACACACACACACACACACACACACACACACACACACACACACATCTCTTCCCACCCCACTCACATATCCCTCTCCCAAACCCCACTCACATCCGTCTTCTCACTCACATCCCTCTTCCCACTCACACCTCTTCCCACCCCACTCACATATCCCTCTTCCCACCCCACTCACATCCCTCTTCCCACTCACATATCCCTCTTCCCACCCCACTCACATATCCCTCTCCCAAACCCCACTCACATCCCTCTCCTCTCCTTATACTCTGGGTCCCATGATTTCGAATTTTTGCTCAAGCCGACACCACCACCAGTGACTCTATAATTAGTTGTCCCAATCAAGAGAATTTATAAGTAATTTTATAAGTGAACTCTTAAATAAGTAATTAAGTAGAGTGCAAAGACCAAGTTATAAGTAATCCTTCCAGACCAGAAAAATAAGAAAACGAAACATTAAATTATAGAAGTGAATTGTTTTGATTTGGTTTTGTTTTTCTGGCCACCAATGCAGCGCCTCGGACTCTGATTGGCTGAGGTTAAGTCACGTGGAAAACATTCTGATTGGCTGAGGTTAAGTCACGTGGAAAAACATTCTGATTGGCTGAGGTTAAGTCACGTGGAAAAAAAAAAATGGTTATGTTAGCATCTGGTGACAATGGTTGTTGGGAAGAGTTTTAAATCAGATCACAAATGTCTATCTCCCGTGTTCATTAAAGTGTGAAAATAGTTAGTGTAAAATGGTGTAAAAGTGTGGATAGAATGAGGCAGCAGATGGCCTTGCCAAGACTGGCTGCAACAAGGCCACACCTAACTACGTTGTTCCTCGAACACTCTTACAGATTAGGACCCAAATTCCACGCAAACAGAGAGAAGCTCGGGAAGCAGCCATCCCCCTGGACTCCCCGCCCACCTGGTACGATGTCCTCCGTAAACTTCCTGACCTCTCGTACGTCTAACGGAAAGGGTCGCGGAAAGGGACGTGATTGCTGCCCGTATCATCATTGGGTATGACTTTGCTTGGGAGATTGGTATCCTGCATCCCCTGAGCAACGCTCTGTGCATTATGCAGAAGACCCGACAGCCGCACCCTTATCCACTACCTCCTAAGATGTCCCCACAAACAACGCTTCCGTGAAGCCTGCTGGACCACCACTCCACGACCCCCTGACGGAGACACGATGATCCTCCCATACTGGCCAGATATTTTGTAAATAATATTGATTATGTGTTAAAGGAATATCCTTCCTTCCTTAGGCTTTAGTAAGCCCCTTTATAATATTTATACTGTATATACTTGTCACACTTGCCAGATGCTTCTGGTGTCATTGTACAGGGGTACCTAGTGACAGCACTAGGATCCCGCTTCCTCTATCAAGGAATAAACAATTGAAATTGAAATTGAAATTGAAAGTGTGGATATAGTGAAAGACATAAATTCTTAAGTGTATAAATGATAGTAGTCCCGAGGGTGCTGAAATATATGACAACACAAACACACACACACACACACATACACACTATAATTGCAGACTCTCTCTCTCTCTCTCTCTCTCTCATCCATCATCACTTTTCCCTCCTCTTTTTCCTCTCTCCCCCTCCGCTCCCCTTCCCTCCACTCCCTCTCTCTCTCTCTCCCTGATTGCTTTCCAAATATCGCTTCACTACCAAAATAACAATAGATTTTTACACCCCCTATTTTATCCTCTCGCTATATTCTCTCCCCTATTTTATCCTTCTTATGTTCTTATGAAGATGTGTCACTAAACCATGTGATCACTACACCATCCTGGCTCCACGACCACGTGAGGTCCTTCACGTCAACTCCTACGGAAGTGTCACTATACCACGTGAACACCACACCACTCGGTTTCTCTATGACCACGTGATAAGAACATAAGAAAGAACATAAGAATGGAGGAAACTGGAGCGGTCCTATTATTGGATACTGGGCAGTCCCATTACACCAACCCCTATTGCTCATATAAGCATCCAACCTATGTTTGAAGCTATCCAGCGTATTCGAGTTAATAATGATATTTGGTAACTTGTTCCATTTATCCACTACTCTGTTACCAAACCAGTGTTAACCTATTTCGCGCCTAAATCGAAATTTGTCTAATTTAAAACAAATTGTTACGAGTTCGCTCCTGGTTGGATAGTTTGAGTACCTTTGTAAGGTCCCTTTTGTTCAGCCCTGACTTCCATTTATACACCTCTATCATATCGCCTCTCACTCTACGTCTCTCGAGGGAGTGCAAATTTAGATGCTTTAACCTGTCTCTATACTCAAGGTTCCTAATGCCCCGGATTAGTCTTGTCATTCTCCTCTCAATTCTTTCCAAGGATTCTATATCCATTCTGTAATACGGTGACCAGAATTGAACTGCGTAATCCAGATGTGGTCTCACAAGCGCAAGATATAATTTTAAGATGACCTCGCTAGTCTTGTAACTAACACTCCTTTGTATGAACCCAAGTACTTTATTAGCCTTGTTTCGAGCAAATATACATTGTTTACTTGGCTTAAGATTCCTACTTATCATCACTCCTAAATCTCTCGCAGTCGGATTCCATAATGACATCGTTGTTCATCTGGTAACTGGTTTCCCTGTTTACATCTCCTAGACTATGTACTTTACATTTATCCACGTTGAATTTCATCTGCCATTTTTCAGACCATTCGAAAAATTTGTATAGATCTTCCTGTAGTTTTGCGGAGTTCTCGTCAGATTTAATAACACGTCCTATTTTAGTGTCATCAGCAAATTTACTTATGTTGCTGTCTATGCTGATATCTATGTCGTTTATGTATATAATAAATAATAATGGTCCAAGTACTGAGCCTTGGGGAACTCCGTTAGTGACGTTGCTCCAAAGGGATTTAGTGCCGTTAATGCTCACTCGCTGTTTCCTCTCCTGTAACCACGCCCTAATCCACTTAAGGATATTATGTCCTTCATATCAACACCTACGGACGTGTCACTACACCTCGTGAACACCACACCACCCGATGTCTCCATTTCCACGTGATGTCCTTCATATCAACACCTACGTGGCCCACGTGACCTTACTGTACACAGTTTGGCAAAAGACCAGCTCGGGTCATCAACTGCAAACTATAATAATTTGTATGTTCAATTCATTGTTCCTTCTCCTTTTATTAATGAAAGCTTTTGTTAAACAACCCACCCAACCATGTTAAACGACCCACCCACCCCATGTTAAACGACCCACCCACCCCATGTTAAACAACCCACCCACCCCATGTTAACGACCCACCGCCCCATGTTAAACAACCCACCCACCCCATGTTAAACGACCCACCCACCATGTTAAACGACCCACCCAATTCATGTTAAACGACCCACCCACATGTTAAACGACCCACCCAATTTATGTTAAACGACCCACCCACCCCATGTTAAACAACCCACCCACCCCATGTTAAACGACCACCCCCCCATGTTAAACAACCCACCCACCCATGTTAAACGACCCACCACATGTTAAACGACCCACCCACCCATGTTAAACGACCCACCCATTCATGTTAAACGACCCACCCACCCCATGTTAAACGACCCACCCACCCCATGTTAAACGACCCACCCACCCATGTTAAACGACCCACCCACCCCATGTTAAACGACCCACCCAATTTATGTTAAAGACCCACCCACATGTTAAACGACCCACCCAACTATGTTAAACGACCCACCCACCCCATGTTAAACGACCCACCCACCCCATGTTAAACGACCCACCCATTCATGTTAAACGACCCACCCACCCCATGTTAAACGACCCACCCATCATGTTAAACGACCCACCCACCCCATGTCTTTGTATGTAATAAGTCATTTTTGTCTAATGTATATTTTCAGCCTTCGAGCTGCTGAACGTTTTCAATGACCCGTTAATTATTATTATTGTTATTATTATTATTATTATTATTATTATTATTATTTACACCAACACTTACATCAACACACACACCGACACTCACACCAACATCACACCAACACTTACCAACTCTCACCAACACTCACCAACACATTGAAGGAGAAAAACAAATAAACGCTGAGAAGAATTTAACACAAAATGGGAAGTATTTTACGTTAATGGAAACGTGTTAAGAGGTGGAGAGAGTTAACTCCCCTGATCTGGGCACACTGCGACCAACAGGTGGGCAGGAGGGAGGAGGTAGGGGAGCGTGGGCGTCAAAGGAAATACTTGAAGGAGAGATGTAAACGCCACACACACACACACACACACACACACACACACACACACACACACACACACACACACACACACACAATTCCAACTAACGCCTCTTTTCTGTTGACGGTAACCTTGAAATAACTCCTCTCTCAAACATACACATATCTTTATATTGCAGCTCTGCACAACTCTCAAAAATCATTGCAACATTTGCTGTAACCTTCAACTGAGTCTCTTGCAGAATCGAACGACCTGCAGTCTTCCGTCTATAAGTTACAAGTGTGGCATAAACTTCTTTATCCAGTGAATGACGTGGCCGCCTTTTGCCTTAATGAAGTCGAATGATCCAAGTCTGCAGGTTTATGAGTGAGTTGGTACGTACTTGGTAACTTGGATTAGTCTATCTCGCTGTGTTATTATGACCTTTATGCTCTATTGATCACTGGCGGGAGTTGGCTGATGTACACACACACACACACACACACACACACACACACACACACACACACACACACACACACACACACACACACACACACACACACAACAAGCACACACACACACACAAACACGCACAATACCTGGCAATCTCCATTTCAATTAAATTGTTTTTCTCCTTTTTGCAGTGACACAAAAAAACTTGTTTCTTAAGTCGACCCTGTGTGTGTGTGTGTGTGTGTGTGTAACTCCAGGCGGGCAACTGAAAAGCTATAAGGATAGTCTTAAGACAAACCTGAAAAAATGCCAAATCGACCCCCCCTCACTTTGGAGACGATTACTCCACACCGTAACGCACGAGAAGGTGTCAATACTTTCGAATTAGCCCGACTGCAAACCGAGGCAGACACGCTCCAACGCCGGAAAGACGCTGTCGCCGCCCCTCCCGCAATAGACGTATCCTCCCACATGTGCAACAACTGTGATCGGTCCTGCCGGTCCCGTTTCGGTTTCTTTAGTCACCTCAAAACTCACCAATGAAGGTGACATCCTTAATAACTCATATCATTGTATCACAGCTTGATGATAGTCATACTCGATTCCGAGTGACAACAAAGCAGTAGTAGTGCCACTCATAGTCTCAGATACCATTAACCTCTTGAGAATTGTGACTTAAACTATTAATTACGATGACTTAACCCCCAAAACACTCTATATATTTCCCAACAATCGACACAAGTTCCAATTCTGTAAAACAACAACCACATTGTTTGTTTCATATGGTAACATTATGAACAGTTGTGGAGAACAAGAACTTGACAGGGAAAGGTGATGGTGTTGGCAGGGTAGGGGGGTGGGCACTTGGCACCGTCGCCTGGAGGTGGTGTTGGCAGGGTAGGGGGTGGTCACTGGCACCGTCGCCTGGAGGTGGTGTTGGCAGGGTAGGGGTGGGCACTTGGCACCGTCGCCTGGAGGTGGTGTTGGCAGGGTGGGGGTGGGCACTTGGCACCGTCGCCTGGAGGTGGTGTTGGCAGGGTAGGGGTGGGCACTTGGCACCGTCGCCTGGAGGTGGTGTTGGCAGGTAGGGGTGGTACTTGGCACCGTCGCCTGGAGGTGGTGTTGGCAGGGTAGGGGTGGGCACTTGGCACCGCCGCCTGGAGGTGGTGTTGGCAGGGTAGGGGGTGGGCACTTGGCACCGTCGCCTGGAGGTGGTGTTGGCAGGGTAGGGGTGGGCACTTGGCACCGTCGCCTGGAGGTGGTGTTGGCAGGGTAGGGGTGGGCACTTGGCACCGTCGCCTGGAGGTGGTGTTGGCAGGGTAGGGGGTGGGCACTTGGCACCGTCGCCTGGAGGTGGTGTTGGCAGGGTAGGGGGTGGGCACTTGGCACCGTCGCCTGGAGGTGGTGTTGGCAGTAGGGGGGTGGGCACTTGGCACTCGCCTGGAGTGGTGTTGGCAGGTAGGGGGGTGGGCACTTGCATCGCCTGGGGTGGTGTTGGCAGGGTAGGGGTGGGCACTTGGCATCGCCTGGAGGTGGTGTTGGCAGGGTAGGGGTGGGCACTTGGCACCGTCGCCTGGAGGTGGTGTTGGCAGGAGTGGGGTGGGCACTTGGCACCGTCGCCTGGAGGTGGTGTTGGCAGGGTGGGGTGGGCACTTGGCACCGTCGCTGGGGTGGTGTTGGCGGGGGGGTGGGCACCTGGCACCGTCGCCTGGAGGTGGTGTTAGGGAGTGAGGGGTGGGCACCTGGCACCGTCGCCTGGAGGTGGTGTTGGCAGGGGAGGGGGGTGGGCATGGCACCGTCGCCTGGAGGGTGGTGTTGGCAGGGTAGGGGGTGGGCACCTGGCACCGTCGCCTGGAGTGGTGTTGGCAGGAGTGGGGGGTGGGCACCTGGCACCGTCGCCTGGAGGTGGTGTTGGCAGGGTAGGGGGTGGGCACCTGGCACCGTCGCCTGGAGTGGTGTTGGCAGGGTAGGGGGTGGGCACCTGGCACCGTCGCCTGGGTGGTGTTGGCAGGGTGGGGGGTGGGCACCTGGCACCGTCGCCTGGAGGTGGTGTTGGCAGGGTAGGGGGGTGGGCACCTGGCACCGTCGCCTGGAGGTGTGTTGGCAGGGGTGGGGGTGGGCACCTGGCACCGTCGCCTGGAGGTGGTGTTGGCAGGGTGGGGGGTGGGCACCTGGCACCGTCGCCTGGAGGTGGTGTTGGCAGGGGTAGGGGTGGGCACTTGGCACGTCGCCTGGAGGTGGTGTTGGCAGGGGTAGGGGGTGGGCATGGCACCGTCGCCTGGAGGTGGTGTTGGCAGGGGTGGGGGGTGGGCACTTGGCACCGTCGCCTGGAGGTGGTGTTGGCAGGGTGGGGTGGGCACTTGGCACCGTCGCCTGGAGGTGGTGTTGGCAGGGTAGGGGTGGGCACCTGGCACCGTCGCCTGGAGGTGGTGTTGGCAGGGTGGGGGGTGGGCACCTGGCATCGCCTGGAGGGTGTTGGCAGGGAGGGGGGCCACCGTCGCCTGGAGGTGGTGTTGGCAGGGGTGGGCTGGCACGTCGCCTGGAGGTGGTGTTGGCAGGGTAGGGGGTGGGCACTTGGCACCGTCGCCTGGAGGTGGTGTTGGCAGGGGTAGGGGGTGGGCAGCACCGTCGCCTGGAGTGGTGTTGGCAGGGAGGGGTGGGCACGCACCGTCCGGAGGTGGTGTTGGCAGGGTAGGGGGTGGGCACCTGGCACCGTCGCCTGGAGGTGTGTTGGCAGGTGGGGGGTGGGCACCTGGCACCGTCGCCTGGAGGTGGTGTTGGCAGGGTGGGTGGCACTGGCACCGCGGTGGTGTGGGGGGGGTGGGCACCTGGCACCGTCGCCTGGGGTGGTGTTGGCAGGGTGGGGTGGGCACCCACGTCGCCTGGAGGTGGTGTTGGCAGGGTGGGGGGTGGGCACCTGGCACCGTCGCCTGGAGGTGGTGTTGGCAGGGTAGGGGTGGGCACCTGGCACCGTCGCCTGGAGGTGGTGTTGGCAGGGAGTGGGGGTGGGCACCTGGCACCGTCGCCTGGAGGTGGTGTTGGCAGGGTAGGGGGTGGGCACCTGGCACCGTCGCCTGGAGGTGGTGTTGGCAGGGTAGGGGTGGGCCTTGGCACCGTCGCCTGGAGGTGGTGTTGGCAGGGTAGGGGGTGGGCACCTGGCACCGTCGCCTGGAGGTGGTGTTGGCAGGGTGGGGTGGGCACTTGGCACCGTCGCCTGGAGGTGGTGTTGGCAGGGTAGGGGGGTGGGCACCTGGCACCGTCGCCTGGAGGTGGTGTTGGCAGGGGTAGGGGGTGGGCACCTGGCACCGTCGCCTGGAGGTGGTGTTGGCAGGGAGGTGGGGGTGGGCACTTGGCACCGTCGCCTGGAGGTGGTGTTGGCAGGGGTAGGGGTGGGCCTCGCCTGGAGGTGGTGTTGGCAGGGGGGGTGGGCACGGCACCGTCGGGTGGTGTTGGCAGGGGTGGGCCGCACCGTCGCCTGGGTGGTGTTGCTGGGGGTGGGGGTGGCACCTGGCACCGTCGCCTGGAGGTGGTGTTGGCAGGGGTGGGGGTGGGCACTTGGCACCGTCGCCTGGAGGTGGTGTTGGCAGGGTAGGGGTGGGCACCTGGCACCGTCGCCTGGAGGTGGTGTTGGCAGGGGTGGGCACCTGGCACCGGCCTGGAGTGTGTTGGCAGGGTAGGGGGTGGGCACCGCACCGTCGCCTGGAGGTGGTGTTGGCAGGGTAGGGGGTGGGCACCTGGCACCGTCGCCTGGAGGTGGTGTTGGCAGGGTAGGGGTGGGCACTTGGCACCGTCGCCTGGAGGTGGTGTTGGCAGGGGTAGGGGTGGGCACCTGGCACCTCGCCCTGGAGGTGGTGTTGGCAGGGTAGGGGGTGGGCACCTGGCACCGTCGCCTGGAGGTGGTGTTGGCAGGGTAGGGGGTGGGCACCTGGCACCGTCGCCTGGAGGTGGTGTTGGCAGGCAGGGTAGGGGTGGGCACTTGGCACCTCGCCTGGAGGTGGTGTTGGCAGGGTAGGGGGTGGGCACTTGGCACCGTCGCCTGGAGGTGGTGTTGGCAGGGTAGGGGTGGGCACCTGGCATCGCCTGGAGGTGGTGTTGGCAGGGGTGGGGTGGGCACTTGGCACCGTCGCCTGGAGGTGGTGTTGGCAGGGTAGGGGTGGGCACCTGGCACCGTCGCCTGGAGGTGGTGTTGGCATGGTAGGGGTGGGCACTTGGCACCGTCGCCTGGAGGTGGTGGCAGGGTAGGGGGGTGGGCACCTGGCACCGTCGCCTGGAGGTGGTGTTGGCAGGGTAGGGGTGGGCACCTGGCACCGTCGCCTGGAGTGGTGTTGGCAGGGTGGGGGTGGGCACCTGGCACCTCGCCTGGGTGGTGTTGGCAGGGTAGGGGGTGGGCACCTGGCACCGTCGCCTGGAGGTGGTGTGGGGTAGGGGGTGGGCACCTGGCACCGTCGCCTGGAGGTGGTGTTGGCAGGGTAGGGTGGGCACCTGCGCCTGCAGGTGGTGTTGGCAGGGTAGGGGGGTGGGCACTGGCACCGTCGCCTGGAGGTGGTGTTGGCAGGGGTGGGGGTGGGCACCTGGCACCTCGCCTGGAGGTGGTGTTGGCAGGGGTAGGGTGGGGCACTTGGCACCGTCGCCTGGAGGTGGTGTTGGCAGGGTAGGGGGTGGGCACCTAACGTCGCCTGGAGGTGGTGTTGGCAGGGTAGGGGGTGGGCACCTGGCACCGTCGCCTGGAGGTGGTGGCAGGGTGGGGGTGGGCACCTGGCACCGTCGCCTGGAGGTGGTGTTGGCAGGGTAGGGGTGGGCACCTGGCACCGTCGCCTGGGTGGTGTTGGCAGGGTAGGGGGTGGGCACCTGGCACCGTCGCCTGGAGGTGGTGTTGGCAGGGTAGGGGTGGGCACCTGGCACGTCGCCTGGAGGTGGTGTTGGCAGGGTAGGGGGTGGGCACCTGGCACCGTCGCCTGGGTGGTGTTGGCAGGGTGGGGTGGGCACCTGGCACCGTCGCCTGGAGGTGGTGTTGGGCAGGTGGGGGTGGGCACCTGCACCGTCGCCTGGAGGTGGTGTTGGCAGGGTGGGCACTGGCACGGGTGTGGGGTAGGGGGTGGGCACTGGCACCGTCGCCTGGAGTGGGTGTTGGCAGGGGTAGGGGTGGGCACTTGGCACCGTCGCCTGGAGGTGGTGTTGGCAGGGTAGGGGTGGGCACCTGGCACCGTCGCCTGGAGGTGGTGTTGGCAGGGTAGGGGTGGGCACCTGGCACCGTCGCCTGGAGGTGGTGTTGGCAGGGTAGGGGTGGGCACCTGGCACCGTCGCCTGGAGGTGGTGTTGGCATGGTAGGGGGTGGGCACCTGGCACCGTCGCCTGGAGGTGGTGTTGGCAGGGTAGGGGGTGGGCACTTGGCACCGTCGCCTGGAGGTGGTGGTGGCATGGTAGGGGGTGGGCACCTGCAGCCTGGAGGTGGTGTTGGCAGGGTAGGGGGTGGGCACCTGGCACCGTCGCCTGGAGGTGGTGTTGGCAGGGTAGGGGTGGGCACCTGGCACCGTCGCCTGGAGGTGGTGTTGGCAGGGTAGGGGGTGGGCACCTGGCACCGTCGCCTGGAGGTGGTGTTGGCATGGTGGTGGGCATGGCAGCTCGCCTGGAGGTGGTGTTGGCAGGTGGGGGTGGGCACCTGGCACCGTCGCTGGAGGTGGTGTTGGCAGGGTGGGGGGTGGGCACCTGGCACCGTCGCCTGGAGGTGGTGTTGGCAGGGGTAGGGGGGTGGGCACCTGGCACCGTCGCCTGGAGGTGGTGTTGGCATGGTAGGTGGGCACCTGGCACCGTCGCCTGGGTGGTGTTGGCAGGGTAGGGGGGTGGGCACCTGGCACCGTCGCCTGGAGGTGGTGTTGGCAGGGTAGGGGTGGGCACCTGGCACCGTCGCCTGGAGGTGGTGTTGGCAGGGTAGGGGGTGGGCACCGCACCGTCGCCTGGAGGTGGTGTTGGCAGGGTAGGGGGTGGGCACCTGGCACCGTCGCCTGGAGGTGGTGTTGGCAGGGTAGGGGGTGGGCACCTGGCACCGTCGCCTGGAGGTGGGTGTTGGCAGGGGTAGGGGGTGGGCACCTGCACCGTCTGGAGTGGTGTTGGCAGGTGGGGGGTGGGCACCTGGCACCGTCGCCTGGAGGTGGTGTTGGCAGGGTAGGGGGGCACCTGGCACCGTCGCCTGGGTGGTGTTGGCATGGTAGGGGTGGGCACTTGGCACCGTCGCCTGGAGGTGGTGTTGGCAGGGTAGGGGGTGGGCACCTGGCACCGTCGCCTGGAGGTGGTGTTGGCAGGGTAGGGGGTGGGCACCTGGCACCGTCGCCTGGAGGTGGTGTTGGCAGGGTAGGGGGGTGGGCACCTGGCACCGTCGCCTGCAGGTGGTAATGTGATTTTCTTTTCTCACAACAAGAATGATAGTTGTTATTTTTGGTCAGCCAGAACATTTGAGATTAACAACAAAAGTAGCTATGCTTCATCTCGTGCACCCAGGCCACAATAAGAAATATTAGTCTATTATAATCGCAACGAATTTAAATTTAAATTTGTGGAACGGGAGTGAAGCTAAGTACCCCAGGAGAGCGAGAGGCGGCTGCCACCTTGTATAATTTATAAGAGATATTTTAAAAAAAATCTTAAACATAAAAAAATAATAAGGCATTCAGCGTCACGGCACTGTCACCGTTTCCTCTAGCTCACGGACAACGAAAGTCACGATCTTGTGGAGGATATCGTGGCCCTCCTTCCACCCCATTCAGCCATGGTTCAGTATGTTCCCGGACCTGCTGTTTAGTCCACCACCTAACCGTCCATCTTCCCAACAAAACCTCAGATATTTTTCACTGGGGTTCAGATCGCACCCTTTGATCGTACTCTTGGAATTCACCCTCCACGCCATTCTTGGAACCACTGACTCACTACTGGCCCTGCTCACCTGCCCCCCTTTCTGGTCCACACACCCCTGCAATCTTCACTCGTGCCCCAGATCATCTTCCCTTCACTCAGTTTCACTCATGATTACGTATTAACGTTTTGATGCCAACATATTTTTATCACCGTAAAGGTATTCACAGTTATGAAAGCTTGCCTGCATAAATATACTACATGACCTCCATTTGTTTTACACCTTCCCAGCCGGTCTGTTGTTAGCAGCTGGTGTTCGACGGTGAATTCTAGCTTCATGTAACCGCCGCCACACTGTTCTCGTATAAGTGAATGATTCATCTTGTACCTTAGCCCTTATTTCCTGGTCCAGTGTTTGTCCTCCTCACCATACCTGGTTGAGGGCGGTCTGCTAGGCCCCCAGACTCTTCCCATCCTTTAATCCAGAGACAGACTTTATCCCGAGAGATTATAACTTGTCACACCACCCGATGATTCTCCCCCGTAAGACAATTTTCGCTTAACCTCCATTAACACTGAAAGTTTTCTAGGTAATGGAAAATGTTGTAGCGGGAAATAGAGAGAACGCATCAACGGTACACCTTGAAATGTGACGTTACCTCGTGAACTTTACTCTTAATTAATAGTCAAGAACCTCTATGGCTACTTTAGTTCCTGCCACACCTTCATAAGGTAACTTCTTCTAATTTTATATTTTTTACGACATTTTCTTAGTTGTTTTGGTATGCTGAATTATTTATTACGTATAACTATTGTTACTATAAGATGTGTCTGCCTCAGTTGAAAAAGTATATACTAGTTATAGTATGACACGCTGACACTAAACGAGAGACTGACAGGCTGACACTAAACGAGAGACTGACAGGTTGACACTAAACGAGAGACTGACAGGCTGACACTAAACGAGAGACTGAGAGGCTGACACTAAACGAGAGACTGACAGGCTGACACTAAACGAGAGACTGACAGGCTGACACTAAACGAGAGACTGACAGACTGACACTAAACGAGAGACTGACAGGCTGACACTAAACGGAAAACTGACAGGCTGACACTAAACGAGAGACTACGGGCTGAAGCGAGAAACTGACAGGCTGACACTAAACGAGAAACTGACAGGCTGACACTAAACGAGAGACTGACAGGCTGACACTAAACGAGAAACTGACGGTCTAACTAAGAAATTCAGAATATACAGTACGTCTGTGTTACTTAAGTTAGAACGTGAAGAGAGAATCCAAATATTTGCTCAAACTGGCCTGAAACTCTACCTTCATTAGCTTTTCTCCGACCTGTTGGCGAGCGAGGAGTTGAAACTTTTAATGTATTGGCCAGTTTTCTGAAAGTCTATGTTGAAATTCATACCAGTGTGTGTGTGTGTCGGGTTGTACTACCGAAGGAATTGATGTTAAGTTAGTTTTGGTTAGGTTAAGTTAGTTTTGGTTGGGTTAAGTTAGTTTTGGTTAGGTTAAGTTAGTTTTGGTTAAGTTAGTTTTGGTTAGGTTAAGTTAGTGTTGGTTAGGTTAGTTTTGGTTAGGTTAAGTTAGTTTGGTTAGGTTAGGATAGTTTGGTTAGGTTAAGTTAGTTTTGGTTAGGTTAAGTTAGTTTTGGTTAGGTTAGGTTAGATTGGTGGGTGGTAGAAGGGTGATAATGGGTTGGACTCCGGATGGGTGGTATATCTTGTGTCCAATAGTACACTACGGGCCCAGTGTCAACACAACCAGAGAGGCAGTGAGTATCTGGGAGGAGAGCTAGAGAGGAGGACCTTATAATTGTTTGTGTAAAGGGAAGGTGTGTGTGTGTGTGTGTGTGTGTGTGTGTGTGTGTGTGTGTGTGTGTATAATAGTGTCCATATTATTAAAGGTCTCATAATCTTCTAAATGTTTCCCTTTATTAAAACTTATATAAATTGCTCTCCATTTTCACTCACTAATTACTTTCTCCATTATTCTGGAGATTATTGATGAGTTATAATGATGTGACTCTCTCTCTCTCTCTCACCGTTTCGTTGGGGTGATGACTGGTCAGGTTGTGGAGGTCAGAATGTATGGGCGGAGTGGGCGGCCACTCGTCCCCGCCGCCCACCACCTCCTCGTTGGTGCCTTGGCCTATGACGAGGTCTTCGCCGCCCATTGTGGTGTTGAAGTCTTCAGCCCAGTCCATCAGCGCCCCCACTATCATAACCCACGGGCAGCTCTCCCAAGTTGTGGGTGTCTGTGTGTGGAGCTAAGCGTGGGCGTATGTAGATGGACGTGGGCGTTTGTGGTGGACGAGGACGTATAAAGCTGCACGTGTGTGGGTGGGTTCAGTCAGCTCTGTAGGACGCTGTCAAAGTACACTACCTCAGCAGGGCAGCCCAGGACTTAATGTGGGCGTGTACTTGAGTCGTGTTACATCCACCTGCGGGTACTGTGTCACATCCACCTGCGGGTACTGTGCTGGAAGTCAATATTTAACTGTCCACTGCTGAACAACTTATCGGTGTAGTTATTGCCTCTTGGTGTTTTCTTTTATTTCATCATTGCTCACTTATGTCTCTCTCAGTAACTAATAATTTTGCTTTAATTTAATGTCTTATTTATCATATCCTGTGTATATATTGAGTACATATTCACTCAACCAGTACTATAGAACAATGTCTTATTAATCATATCTTGAGTACAAATTGAGTACGCTTTGTTATTCACTATGATGATAATAAACACAAATATAACGACTGAGATACTGTATAATATATATGTAGAATATTGAGTCATCAGTCCGGGTCGACTACACGTAACAGAGTCGTAAATACGCGTTGGTTTGTGTCCATCTCAGCAACACACCTGAGGTAAATGACCTGTGAGTTAATATGGTGAACAGGTGTCATGTTAGCTCTCATTTAAGGCTATTTTGGTCCAGGTAGATTAAGGGAATTAGTTATGTCAGGGGGTAGTTATGTCAGGGGGTAGTTATGTCAAGGGGTAGTTATGTCAGGGTGAGTTATGTCAGGGTGAGTTATGTCAGGGTGTAGGTAAGTTATGAGATAATTAGTTCACGGGAAACACACACACACACACACACACACACACACACACACACACACACACGGACAAAGCCTCTGTTGCTTGCATTATATTGGCAAACGTTTATTATTTAACATATTTACCTAACCACACTAAACCTAATCTAACCTAACAATAGACTGTCTTAAGGAGAGAGAGAGAGAGAGAGAGAGAGCACTACCTAACTCTACCAGTACACGAAGGAAAGTAAACTTGAGTGAACACAGTATTTTGTTTTTGAAGTCGAGAGAATGTTCAAGAAAATAACTTGTCTTCTCTTGCTAATGTTTTATGTTGCTGTCAAGAAAATTTGTCTTTTTCACTGTGTTGTTGTGAAGAAAATTTGTTCTTATCCAGGAAATGAGCATTTGCCACAGGAAGTCTTGTGTATTGAAAAAAAAATTTCTTTGTCTTTCTTGGTAAGAGATTTTGTCTTCATTCTGTGCTACTGTCAAGAAAATTTGCCTTTGTGTTTTGTCAAATATTTTTTCTTTGTTGTTGCGTTTTTTGTCAAGAAAATATGGCTTTGTTTTCTTAGGGTAACACTTGTGGATTGATTGGGGTCTAAATAATTGCACTCATATTCCTAGTAAATTTTCTTTTTAAATATTTTTTTATGTTCCTGTCAAGAAAATTTTCCTCTGTCTTTGAATGGTTCATGTCAAGAATAGTCACGGTCATGTTCTGACATACATGTCTGTTAATCAAGAGGTCATGTCAGTCACTGTCACTAGTATGTGTTAGTTCATCAGATACTGTTGTCAAAGTGCTTGTGTCACTTCCGCTATCAGACGCGAATCACTGCCACTAATATAACATGAGTCACTGGCAGAAGATCATGTCACTGCCACTAATAACATGAGTCACTGGCAGAAGATCATGTCACTGCCACTAATAACATAAGTCACTGTCAGAAGATCATGTCACTGTCTAAAGCACCTGTATTTATGTCAATCACTCAAAGCACTGCAGTACTCCATCAGTTTCTCAACGTCGAATGAAATTTTGAGTGAGGAACATACTTGAGGGGTGTAGTCAACACACTGTACTCACAACAACGCCAGAGGTCAATAACGCACACTCAACGCCATGGTAACAACGCCAGGGGTCAATAACGCACACTCAACGCCATAGTAACAACGCCAGAGGTCAATAACGCACACTCAACGCCATAGTAACAACGCCAGAGGTCAATAACGCACACTCAACGCCATAGTAACAACGCCAGAGGTCAATAACGCACACTCAACGCCATAGTAACAACGCCAGAGGTCAATAACGCACACTCAACGCCATAGTAGCAACGCCAGAAGTCAATAACGCACACTCAACGCCATAGTGACAACCCCTCCCCCTATTAGGGCATTAGTTCAAACGCACACAATGGCAGATATCACACAACAGAGACGATGATCTGGGTAACTTTAGCTCGACTCTGCCACAGTACGCTACCCGGCGAGTATATTTCCAGCTCTCGCCTCTACCGCCCTCGCGCCGTCCAGTATAACACTATCACAGCTGCTGCCGTGGCTGGGTTGGAGGAGGCACAACACGCACACGCCAGCACCCTCTCTTTCCTCTTCTCTCTCTCTCTCTCTCTCTCTCTCTCTCTCAACTCGCTTCAGGAACATCATTCTCCCCACCGCCTCTTCCCCATTCATTAATTTTTCTTCCCTCTCTCCCTCGTTCTTTATCATTCTCTCATTTCCTCTCTACCACATCCAATTAGTCCTTCTTCTTTGCTTTACGCCTCTCCCTTCTTCCCTCCTCACCCCTTCCCCTTTCCCTCCACCACTCGCTTCTTTCCAATCTCCTTTCCTCCTTCCCTGCTCTCAACTTCCCTCCCTCCACTCAACCTTCCTCCCTCTCAACCTCCCTTCCTCCCTCTCACCCTACCTTCCTCCCTCTCACCCTACCTTCCTCCCTCTCACCTACCTTCCTCCCTCTCACCCAACCTTCCTCCCTCTCAACCTCCCTTCCTCCCTCTCACCCAACCTTCCTCCCTCTCAACCTCCCTTCCTCCTCTCACCCTACCTTCCTCCCTCTCACCCTACCTTCCTCCCTCTCACCCAACCTTCCTCCCTCTCACCCAACCTTCCTCCCTCCAACCTCCCTTCCTCCCTCTCCTCCTCCCTCCCTCTCACCTACCTTCCTCCCTCTCACCCTACCTTTCTCCCTCTCACCCTACCTTCCTCCCTCTCACCCTACCTTCCTCCCTCTCTCATCCTACCTTCTCTGTAGTGAGGGGTTGTCAGACCACAGCTTACATCGCGAGGAAAGCCAGACTTGTCCCGACATTAGCCCAGGTCAAGTGTAGGGTAACTCTGCGGTTGACCAAGGATTGTAAACCAACTAGCTCCCCCTCCCATGTCACACATGTAAGAAGGCACCAGCCGACTCTCTCCCAATATACAATAACCTACACCGCAGAAAGAAGTCCAGACCTGACCTCACAATTAGCCAGGTCACTTGTAACCCTTGGAGCCCAACTCAAGGCCTCTCGTGTTACACGGCCCCACCTGACGACTTCTCCTTACATCTCAGAAACTCCAGTCTGGCCCGACGTTTGGGAAGTCAAGTGTAGGGGAACTCTCACGGTTGCTCTCCCAATATACACACGGCCCCGCCTGATGACTTTCCCAGATAGTTCTGAAAAGGTCCAGGCCTGACCGCACATTTGCGAGGTCAAAATGTAAGGAGACCCTTCGCCGCCCCCCCCGGCCAGCTGAACCTGACGGCTCGCTTCCCAATATATAGGACGTCCTGGTCCTCCCTCGAGGATTCGCAGAGAAGTAGTTGTCTTGTAACAAGGTGGCCAGCTACGACACCACCAGGCCTGCTCGAGCCGAAGTCAGAGGCCGGAGGCAAGTCGCCTCCGGTCAGGACCGAGACTTCCCTCCGGTGTCCCAGCTAAGCAGTCGCCCACCCGACACCAGTGTCCCCTCTAAGCAGTCGCCCTCCCGACATCAGTGTCCCAGCTAAGCAGTCGCCCTCCCGACACCAGTGTCCCAGCTAAGCAGTCGCCCTCCCGACATCAGTGTCCCCGCTAAGCAGTCGCCCTCCCGACACCAGTGTCCCAGCTAAGCAGTCGCCCTCCCGACACCAGTGTCCCAGCTAAGCAGTCGCCCTCCCGACACCAGTGTTCCAGCTAAGCAGTCTCCCTGCTAGGCCTCCCCTAGGTCACGTGAGTGTTTGTCAGAGCTTTCCGTGGGATGAGTTACTTACGTGGGAAGTGTATTCATTTCATGTTCGTGTCCGAGAATCAGAGTGTCTAGTAACGTAATATGATGTCCTAGTAACGTAAACATAATGTCCTAGTAACTTCAATAGAAGGTGTTATTAATGTGTCCATGTCATGTTCGTAATTAATAAAGAGTTGTAACGAAGCAGTGTTTGAGAAGTCGCCTTTAAGAACGTAATAGATGTGTATTGACGTATAAGATACGATAAGTGTACGATAAGAGTAAATAACTATCACGGCCACGCTACCAAAGTCTTCCTCTCTTTATACTCCTCTCTTTTATATTCTATCTCTATATCGTCTACTCTAAATCTTTGTCTCATTACACTCCCTCTCATCCTACCTTCTCCCTCTCACCCTACCTTCCTCCCTCTCACCCACCTTCCTCCCTCTCACCTACCTTCCTCCCTCTCACCCAACCTTCCTCCCTCTCAACCTCCTTCCTCCCTCTCACCCAACCTTCCTCCCTCAACCTCCTTCCTCCCTCTCACCCTACCTTCCTCCCTCTCACCCTCTCACCCAACCTTCCTCCCTCTCACCCAACCTTCCTCCCTCTCAACCTCCCTTCCTCCCTCTCACCCAACCTTCCTCCCTCTCAACCTCCTTCCTCCCTCTCACCCAACCTTCCTCCCTCTCACCCTACCTTCCTCCTCTCACCCTACCTTTCTCCCTCTCACCCTACCTTCCTCCCTCTCACCCTACCTTCCTCCCTCACCCTACCTTTCTCCCTCTCACCCAACCTTCCTCTCTCTCACCCTACCTTCCTCCCTCTCATCCTACCTTCCTCCCTCTCATCCTACCTTCCCCCTCCTCCCAACCTCCTCCCTCTCACCCTACCTTTCTCCCTCTCCACCCTACCTTGCCCCTCTCCCAACCTCCTCCCTCTCACCCTACCTCCCTCCCTCTCACCCTACCTTTCTCCCTCTCACCCTACCTTGCCCCCTCCTCCCAACCTTCCTACCTCTCTCCCTACCTTCTCCCTCTCACCCTACCTTCCTCCCTCTCACCCTACCTTTCTCCCTCCTTCCTCTCAATCTCCCTTACCAATCTCCCTACAGGAAATAGGGTCAAGTGACTTAGCCCACTCACATATTCGTATGGAATAGGTAAGAACCTGTTTTGTCATCTGTTCCTTCGCACCGTTTTTAATGATTTAGGTTAGGTCAGGTCAGGTCAGGTCAGGTCAGGTCAGGTCAGGTCAGTTTGGGTGGGGTTAGGATAGGTTAGGTTTTCGTAAGGTTAGGTTCGGTCACATTAGCTTTCGTTAGGGTGGTTAATCTTCAGGTGAAATAATCTGGAGTGAATATTCTTGAGGTGGCTTAAAAAATATAATGTAGACATAAACAAATAAAAAATGATGAAATTATGCAAATGAGGAGTTAACGTATAATTACCCAAAACAAAGTAAGAAATATTTTTTCATTACGTTTAATTATCATAAAAATTAAGTGTTGTAGTCGGCAGAAGGAAAAAAAACAGAAAAAAACAGAAAAATTGGCAAGGAGGAAAAAATACCAAGAGGAAAAACTACCATGGAGGAAAAGAACTACCATGGAGGAAAAGAACTACCATGGAGGAAAAGAACTACCATGGAGGAAAAGAACTACCATGGAGGAAAAGAACTACCATGGAGGAAAAGAACTACCATGGAGGAAAAGAACTACCATGGAGGAAAAGAACTACCATGGGATAAAAAAAACATCAAAATACATAAAATACAGATTTCATTTTCTCAAATCCTACCTCACCTCACCTCCACCTCACCTCACCTCTATCCATCCTCCTCACCTCACCTCACCCCACCTCACCTCTATCATCCTCCCTCACCTCACCTCACCCCACCTCACCTCTATCATCCTCCCTCACCCCACCTCACCTCTATCATCCTCCCTCACCCCCACCTCACCTCTATCATCTCCCTCACCCCACCTCACCTCTATCATCCTCCCTCACCCCACCTCACCTCTATCATCCTCCCCTCACCCCCCACCTCCTCACCTCACCCCACCTCACCTCTATCATCCTCCCTCACCCCACCTCCACCTCACCTCACCCCCCACCTCACCTCTATCATCCTCCCTCACCCACCCCTCACCTCACCTCCACCCCACCTCACCTCTATCATCCTCCCCTCACCCCACCTCACCTCACCTCACCCCACCCACCCACCTCCACCTCTATCATCCTCCCTCCCACCCCACCCTACCCCCACCCTCACCTCTATCATCCTCCCTCACCCCACCTCACCTCACCTCACCCCACCTCTATCATCCTCCCTCACCCCACCTCACCTCACCTCACCCCACCTCACCTCCTATCATCCTCCTCACCCCACCTCACCTCACCTCACCCCATCTCACCCCACACCTCACCTCTATCATCCTCCCCTCACCCCACCTCACCTCTATCATCCTCCCTCACCCTCACCTCACCTCACCCCATCTCACCCCCACCTCACCTCTATCATCCTCCCTCACCCCCTCACCTCACCTCACCCCACCCACCCCACCTCACCTCTATCATCCTCCCTCACCCCACCTCACCCCTCCTATCATCCTCCCTCCCACCCCACCTCCACCTCACCTCACCCCACCCACCCCACCTCACCTCTATCATCCTCCCTCACCCCACCTCACCTCTATCATCCTCCCTCACCCCCACCTCACCTCTATCATCCTCCCTCACCCCCACCTCACCTCACCTCACCCCATCTCACCTCACCTCACCCCACCTCACCTCTATCATCCTCCCTCACCCCACCTCACCTCACCTCATCATCCTCCCTCACCCCACCTCACCTCACCTCCATCATCTCCCTCCCCACCTCACCTCACCTCCACCCCACCCCACCCCACCTCACCTCCTCATCCTCCCTCCACCCCACCACCTCACCTCTATCATCCTCCCTCACCCCACCTCCACCTCACCTCACCTCTATCATCCTCCCTCACCCCACCCCACCTCACCTCACCCCACCTCACCTCTATCATCCTCCTCACCCACCTCACACCTCCACCTCCTATCATCCTCCCCACCCCACCTCACCTCCACCTCCTCACCCCACCTCACCTCCTATCATCCTCCCTCACCCCACCTCACCCCACCCACCCCACCTCACCTCTATCATCCTCCCTCACCCCATCTCCCTCACCTCACCCCACCCCACCCCACCTCACCTCTATCATCCTCCCTCACCCCACCTCACCTCACCTCACCCCACCCCGGCTGGTTAGTCCTATATATTAGCCTCAAACCTAACCACATTTTTGGGGGCATGGAAATTTATCATTATAAAATAGGCGCCATTTACGAGTACTTAATGGAATGACCAAATCAACCAAAGAAACCTACTTAACTTCCTCGCCGAGGGGCGGAATCCCGCCATATTAAACAGAAAGTACTTTGCCAATCAAAGAGTTAGTAGGGACAGTCGGTCACGGCAAAATGTCCAAGGCGTATAAAACAGTCACACACCACGTAAGAACCCCAGTAGCAACAAGTTATTAAATGGCCTTTTTACGTCTCATTAACGAATCTATAAAATATTTAACACTTTCTGTGTACATACACTCTATATCTACATACTGTGGTAAATAATAAATTTGTATGACCAGGTAGGGTTTGTTTACATCATCTGAGCCTCCGCACCAGACACCACCTTTACTGCTTAATTAATTATTTCATAACTTATACAACTTACACCATTACCTATATCTAAATTTCAACATTGAACCATAGCAGAATAATAGAAGCATTAATAAATTAAACTCAGACTCACCATTTTGGAGGATTAGTTGGATATTTCAGTACGTCCACACACACACACGGATCCCCAGTATACTTTGGGAGAGGAAGGAAGTGAGAGAAGCGCAGCACCAACACTGGCGTTCTTGTACACCTGCTGTCTGACCCTGGGGTTATCATCTCAGGTAATAACAACAGGTATTGTGGATTATCATCGCTATAACAAGTGATCTTTAAGGTTATATTAGTTATTACATGTGTTCAGAGTTATCCCACCTGATTATAACACCTGTTCAAGGTATAACATTTTGTCCATATTATAATTACAAACTTCAAAAAGACTCAGAATTTTTTAGTTAAGTTTGGTAATATGTTTGAGCCTTTGAGAAGTTCCGCAAAGGTAAATTTTCAGTATGAGCACGAATATATAGTGAGAGAGAGAGTTAATAAGTACAACCAGAAGTAGTAATTGCTGCCACATCCCCACAGATAGTGAATGCCGATATTGACACAGAGCAACATCACCATCCATGATAGTTCCAACACAACAGATAGTTAGGCAGGGGTAGGGGGTTATCCGATCAAGCTTTCATTTGCCATGGCTCCTGCTACTAGGGGGAGAAGGGCAGCAATCACTGTTTCTGACTGTACTGTACCTATCTCTCTCTCTCTCTCTCTCTCTCTCTCTTTCTCTCTCTCTTCTCTCTCTCTCTCTCTCTTTAGGAGGAGTAACCCCTCATAATCCCACTGTGTACAGCTCGCCATTAAACAGACATCAGTCAGTGTTTCTCTCGCAAACATCCGTGTGTTTGGACGCTCACTACACCCACACACGCCTACACACACACACACGCATACACACACACACACACACACCTACACACACACACACACACACCCAAATGTCAAATGCCCACACAATGACGTACTCACATACGCTCACAGGTTCACACAGTAACGTACTATGGTGGACAAAAGTTCCTTCAACCTCCCTCTCTTTCCCCTCTGTCCCCATCCCCATTGCCCCCTTATACACACTATATAGTGCGCCATCTGTTGGACGATTACAGCACTTCCCTCAGTTGCTTCGTTATTCGAACCTCGGGTGATTCAGTCATATTGTGGCTGGCTGGGGGAAGGGACTTTTGTCCACCATAGTACACACACATACTCTTACACGTTCACATGTTGACGTACACATAAGCACAATCATAAATTGGTGCACAAAGACGATACAAACATACACATTTGAACACACACATGCCTGCACGCCATGCATTGACGCCCACACAAATCCACACACACTTTAGTGTACACACGTGCCCACGCATTAGTACATTAACGCCCCTCCCCCACACACACCGTTTGTTGAAGTCACTCCCACAAACAATCTCATTAGTACTGACTCCTTATCTTCACTACTCGCTCTGTCTCTGAAGCCCAAAACAAACTTATGTGTCCTGTTGACGAGGGTATCACAGGATCAAGCTCCCCTCTCACATAGGCCTCAGTGAACATGGCAGAGTTGATGTCTTAGCTAAACTCGCGTCCAATAAAGACACTGTTGAATATAATCTGGGAATGTCAAACAAAACCCATAAACCTTGCTGATGAATTTGAAGTCAGTAGACAAGTACAAACAGGCATTAGTTAATTCATTGTTTACCACGAGATGTATCAAGTAACATATACAGTATATATATGGAACAAGTAACAAAACTAAATGTAAAGTGTATGGACAGACATATGTACACAGACTCCAACACTACGTAGTAGATTGTGAGAAAATAGAACCTTTTAAGGACAGTCCAAGCACACTGTGAATGAAATGGTACAACACTTTATCTGGTGGCGAGATGACTGATATACTAAGGCTGTATCCACACTTCGCACCGAGTGCAGAAATAATCAAACAATGTACTGGAATTCCTCTGGGGTCTAATATACAGAGCCCTTATGACCTGTGCTCTGCAATAATTGTTTTGCGCTACCGTTAACACGATGGATATGGGGTGCACAATAAACTAGCTACTGTCCGCGGTAATATTTAATTCATACACACACACACACACACACACACACACACACACACACACACACACACACACACACACACACACACACACACACACACACACACACACACACACACACACACACACACACACACACACACACACACACACACACACACACACACACACACACACACACACACACACACACACACACACACACACACACACACACACACACACACACACACACACACACACACACACACACACACACACTCTACCAAGTCTTGTGCATGTACTTTTACCTGTAATTACAGCAGTACATATTTATGTATTGTACGTATGCAATAATTTATAATTATTTAAGTCAAATACAATTTACATGAATATTTTTTCTTTGAACAAAAATATTCGAGCATTTATTAATTGTTACATTCATTACATCTGGTAAATAAATGTTATATGTTGTAAACTCTAGATTATTGAAGACACAAGAATTATAGAGGATGAGGTGAAGACAATATTATTGATTTAAAAAACTCCAAGATAAGAACAACAATAATATGAAGAAAAAAATACTAACAATGTTAATGAAGGAAGACAGACGCTAAGACTTTACATAACATAATAACTATACAAGAGAGAGAGAGAGAGAGAGAGAGAGAGATGATAATAATATTTTTTCCTGTGGAGAAAAGAAAAAACAAGAACTTAAACATAATTTCCTTCGCTCGAACGTTGAGGTTATAATTATTTAAGTACTTATTATTATTTTAGTATTTTGTAAATCTATTTTTCTAACACTACGATGTCATAGAGAATGCTGAAATAAATTTATGTATATATGTATTTTAAGAACACTTTTTCCCTGTAAATATTTGTCAATAATAAGTGTACTCGTGACATGTATGTATGTATGTATGTATGTATGTATGTATGTATGTATGTATGTATGAGTGAATGGTTTAAAGTTTACAATACATTATTTATCAAGAAAGAACAAAGTCAAGTACACGTTTTTCTAGAGAACTAAAGCTACATAATTGTATACATAAACCTTAGGTGAACTGTAGACCATTTTTTATTACTGTTTCTGATCACTGAGTCTTGGTGTTCAACGGTTGGTGTGTTCAGCAGGTAGTGGGTTCAACAGGTAGTGAGTTCAACAGGTAGTGGGTTCAACAGGTAATGGGTTCAACAGGTAGTGGGTTCAACAGGTAATGGGTTCAACAGGTAGTAGGCTCAACCGGTAAAACATCCAACAGGTAATGGGTTCAACAGGTAAAAGATCCAACGGGTAATGTGCTCAACAGGTAGTGGGTTCAACAGGTTAATTGGTTCAGTTTACAAGTGCTGGTGTAAGGAACCAAATTCTCCAATTGATTGTTTAATAATGATGTTCTATAATAACTACAAGTTTAAGTACAGTACATTGAGAAATATTATCCATATTCAGTAATCTTTTATCACAATATATCTATGACGTCAGCACTTTTCTAGTCTTTGATCCATTGGTGTAATATTTACCCTCAGTCTCCCGTAATAAAATAGATACGCTACAGACAGGCTGGCTGACCAACCCAACGTCGTTTTCTAAACTTTAGTGACAGAAAAAGAGTTTATGGGAAAATGTAATAATTATTAAGAAAATTGCTTCTAGACTGTCCGTAAACCTTATCTACATAAGACATATGGCTGAGGTACGTGTTCCTGTAAGTAAAGGGTATAACACGTCAACAGGCAGGTAGGAGCTAGTATTTTATATACACACACACTAAAAGTAACAGCCGACCTCAATCCTGCGAGGGTCTTCGGTTCTCGTCTTGTCTGGGCTGCGTTGAGCGTTCTTCATCCTCTTTGCTGAGTGTTGGGCTGGTGGTGAGGAGGCCCCAACTTTCGTCTTCACATGGTCTCGTGATGGGCGCCTCTGAATTGACTTTTTCATCCGTGTTTGATTTTGAGGGACTGGGGACACGATGTTCTTGGTGGGTTTGGATAGTAAGCACATTTTTGTTTTTATAGACACTCGACTTGCCAGGAGTTGGTGGACTGCTTGTTGCTCTCTTCTCTGAACTAAAGGATTTTACGGGCCTCGGTGTAATCTTCAGATCCAGTTGTAGAGACAGTGTTGTCTTCGTAGGCCATTGAATAATTTTTAGGATTCCTGGTAATGCGCGAGAACTTAGCAGTTTCTTCCATTTCCTTCAAGATGTCATCAAGAATGTCGATGAGTTTCTCAGTTTCTCTGATACGAGATTTGTCGTTCTCTGTCAGATGGCGTCGGGAGTACAAGGGATCGATCTCTGCTTCATTCACAATCTCCTGGGAACTCGTTCGTGTAAACTCTTCCCTTTCAAATCCTTGTTCTTGGCTTCTCCTATTTACATTGTCTTGTTCTTCTTCACCGCCATCTTTGTTATGTTCCTCAACACCGATAACTTGCTCCCCGGAAGACACTTCACCTCCACCATCGTCTTCGTCAAATAAGTTAAAATCTCTCCTCAAATTATCGAGGGAGGTTTTGATTGCCTGAGCATCAAAGGCATTGTTAGAGGTCCTGGAATCTGGCAGAGCTCTTGTGGGATTACCAGAACTTTGTTCGTTCTGGGAAGATAAACTGGAACTCCCTCTGAAGGTTCCGGGTGTTGGTTACATCAGAGACACCCTTTACCTGTGTTCCTTCTCGGATAGAATTAATTCTTGGAATGTGGCTCTGAGGTCCTTCTGGCATCATCGTGTCTGTTGGTTGTATCCTCGTAGTTTCTGTTACTCCTTCCGAGCCTTCAGAGGAATACAGACTAAAGTCCTGCTGCCGCGGCGCCTCTCCCACTGGCGCCCTCGGGTCTCTCGATGTAACTGAACCCTCCTGTCTATATCCAATTATCTGACCCCTTTTTTTATCCACTGTTTCCCTGTCATACTGAGAGTAACGATCTGTTGTAGGAAGGGCTGAAGCTGGTGCTTGATCCTTATTATAGTTGGTGGCAGCAGAGGGCGTCGACATGGTGGACTCTGGATGCGACACGGATTGGGTGTCGCCTGCGGCATATTCAGAGAAGTAAGTGGCGTCTGAGGTCGACCCGTAATCGTAATTTGAAATATAATCGTCAAGGGACTCGCCGCCATTGTTGAGGAGCATGTCATAGTATTCCTGAGGGGGTTCCTCAAGGTGGGCATCCTCTGAAGAGGGATCTTGAGAATCCGCCAAGACAGGCCTGGGCGGTGGCACAGGTCCAGGACTTTGCAAGGGTGCCTTGGTGGTTCCCCCACTCTCTACCTCACCTTCAGGGACGTCCTCGTCCCCGTCGAGAGCCGAGAGTTGCAGCTGATTCGGATGGAATCGTCTAGCGGCGCCAAAGATCCTATTGTCGACCTCCTCTGTTAGGATCTCCTGAAGCTGCGTATGGTATTGGTCCTCCTGCCAGGCCGCTTGTGACCCTCTTCCTGCCGCCAGGGCTCCAGCCAAATCATACGGCTCTGGCCTGCAAAATTATACAATACAGGAATATTTCAAGTAACTTTTTTCATCTAATTTTCACTGCTAAACTGGCTTAGGATATTGCAAACTCTGCAGTATTATTTCCTTACCAACAATATCAAACAGTACATTGCGTGGGTCGTCAACTTTCAGTGCATAATGTAGGTACAGTATAAAGAATGTCTTCGCCTCACTACCAGAGGAACGATGTTATAAAGTTACCAAGTTTATTGGTTGTTGGACAGTGACTTGAGGACGAAGATTTTGTGAAGCAGAGAGACAATTTAACCCAAAGAATACAATAATTCAAAGACACACTAAAACAAACCCTGCAACACAAATACACTGTAACACAAATACTATAACATACAAACACTGTAACACAGACATAACACACAGGCACTATAACATACAAACACTAACACAAACAAATACTATAACACACACATACTGTAACTAAAAAATACTGTAACATAAACACTGTAACACAAACATTAACACGCAGACACTGTAACAAAGACAAGGTAACACAAACACTATAACACACAAATAATGTAACACACAAACACTGTAGCACACAAACACTGTACCACTGACACTGTACCAAGACTTACATGTCACCGGGGCCAAACACCTTCTCTTGCAGCTTCTGGATGTCGTGGCGGACGTCGGCGATCATGAGGTTAAGGAAGTCGAAGGAGCCGGGGTCGCCCTTCTCTCCGGGGGACCCTGTTGATCCTGGAAGACCCCTCGGCCCTGGCTTACCTGAGGCGCCAGGAGAACCCTGAGGGAAGAACAAGGGGAGAGGGGTATGTTGATCTCTCTCTCTCTCTCTCTCTCAATATAAACCACGATGAATCTACAAGGAAATCACATTAATTGATATACTTTAGGACAAGACAGACTGTTATTACCAGTAGTTATATCGTACACTTAATTTACCCCGAATTATACCTACAGTACTTTAGACTGGGTAAAAATAGAAAGGCCAAGAGGTAAGTGAAGTGAAAGTTTAGATGGTAAGGGAAAGTTGACGTATAGTGTGTGTGTGTGTTAAAGAAATGCAAACTACACCCTGTGGCTTTTTACACCCTCAAAGATACACCGTAGAATATACACTAAACCCAAGGATTTTACATGCACTCTAGGGAGACACATACACACACACACACACTGCACACTACACCCAGCAACACTTACCACGGCGGCTCGGCGACATTTACAGAACTGCCGCCGGCCGTCTCCCTGAAGGACGGTCCAGGAGTCGAGTGGGAAGTCCTCTGAGGTGAAGGGGTCATCAGCTGGTAGGCGTCTGGGCGTGGGCGTCGTCTCCGGGGGCGCCGTCCACATCGGGCCCACCGCACCCCTCTCCCCTGTGGCCCTGGTGACCCAGCCGGACCTGTCGACCACGAGCACCACCTGAACTTACTCTAGCTGGCAGCCCACACCACCTGAGGTCACACCCCGTGGCCACTGCTACCATCCCCGCCCTCTTACACGCTCCATAAAGTATCTGTACGATGTTAAACAATATGACAACTGACCAAGTATTTTGACAATCATACCAAGACAACAGTGTTCATTGTGAAATTCATCGAACTCCTCCGTAAAGACACTTTTTGGAGCGAGCTACAATATATATAAGGTGAGCGGGACAGACTGACACGTTTATACAATGCTTCTGACGTTCACCTCCAGTAGAAATTGTCCCTGAGTCATATGTGACTGTCTCTCCTCTTCCACGCCGTAGAGACTGAGGCCAAAGGAAACAGTTCTATCATTAAATGCCGTATATTTCCACCTGCCACACCCACACAGGCTGTTTGATCCATATATGAGCGGTTTGATTGTACGTTATTGTATAAGTATCGCCCTCATGTGTCAGCACCACCACCAAGGCTTAAAGTCATAAACACCGTAATCATACAAGTGAGGCCTTTAATTACATACTTGAACCTTGTGGGGGGTTTTTATGTTTTTGTTCTTGTTTATTCTGAATATTTGACGGAAATGTTGTCTTGCTTTAGGCCAATGACTTCACGGCTTCCACAGTCACGAGAAAATTGAGGTAAAGAACACATGCGAGGAGGAACACTGTATAAAGAGGCCACACACACACACACACACACACACACACACACACACACACACACACACACACATTATCCAGATGTCCGAGTTTTAACGCGTTTGTTTAGAGTGTGTGTGTGTGTGTCAAGTCGTCGCTGTTCTGTGGAAGTTGTCGTTTAAGTAACTGGTCTAAAGAAATTTAGTGGAGTATAAGAGGTGATGGTTTTGGTAGCTTCTCTTTGAGGTAGAGGCCTCTCTCTCTCTCTCTCTCTCTTCTACCAGAATGGACACAGCATTTTTACTAATCAGTGCCTTGAATACCACACCACACAATGGATCCCTAAGTAAATAAATACTAAATCAACTCATATATAGAAATGAAAAACAGACGCCACTCAAATATTTGATCCAATACCTTTTCGTTTTATATAAATCATTAAATTTTTATCTTTCATTTCAATCAGTTTAAGTTCTGTCGTTTTTTATTTTCTTCAATCGAGGATTTGATATTTCGGGTTAAAATTGATCTTTCAAAATATTCTGGATATTTAACTTTGTTTACACGTCTGCCTCTCTTGACTCAACTGATGGAGACTGTTGTACCTGTGTTATAAGGCATATACATATTTTTTTTCATTCACAGCCAATATTTCTTTCATCCCGGTTTTTTCTATCTGATTTTCCTTTATAATTAATTAGAGTGAAAATACTACCTTGGTGACCTGTAATGAATTGTGGTGACCTGTATTGAGTAGTGGTGACCTGTAATGAGTAGTAGTGACCTGCAATAAATAGTGGTGACATGTGATGAATTGTGGTGACCTGTAATGAATTGTGGTGACCTGTAATGAATTGTGGTGACCTGTAATGAGTCATGGTGACCTGTAATGAGTTGCTCTGACCTACCTGGGAAGCCTCTAGGCCCTGCAGCACCAGGAGGCCCAGGGGGTCCTTCAGGGCCCGGTAGACCAGCGGCGAAGCTGTAGAGACGGACTGCCGTGCTGAGAGCCACTACCTGCCGGCGACCATGAAGGAGGAGGAGGTGACGGTAGTGTTATATGTGGGCAGGAGAGAGGCAGAGAAAGACATTTAGATAGATAGATAGATAGATAGATAGATAGCCAAATGCTTCCATAGGTTGCCAGATTAGACACAAACTTTCAACAACGACAAAAATTGACTTCTTCCACATCATTGGTAGACGTGTGTGTGTGTGTGTGTGTGTGTGTGTGTGTGTGTGTGTGTGTGTGTGTGTGTAAAAGACAGAACAACTTTACGCTGACGTTACTGAGGTGGTTAACTTCTGTGTGGTTAATTATCCGAGGCTGGGGCACAGGAGGGAGAGGGGGGGAGAAGGAGGGAGAGAGAGAGAGAGAGAGAGAGAGTGAAGAAGGGAGGAGGGAGGAGGAGAGAGAGAGAGAGAGAGAGAGAGGAATGGAAAGAAAGAAGAGATAGGGAAAGTAAGAGAGAGGTGATGAATAAGAGGGAAAGAGAAAGAAAGGGAAAAGAAGAGAGGATACCTAAGATAACTAGAAAGATAAGATTTAAAAGAAAAGCTAAACACAGAATAACAGAGAAATATAGTCACAAAAACACATAAAAGCTCTTTCACTATTATAACTTTAATTTTTGGTATATCGTAGCTGAAGATCGAAAGCTAACATGATGATAAATATTACTCTTTTCACAGCTAAAAGTTACCTTATATAGATTTAAACCTGATAGTCTTTGTCTCTTAGCTGAATATACATCATAAGACCACAACCAGTCACCTTCTCCTCCAAGCTTCTGATCTTAGCTGCCATCTGACCCACGGAGGAGCAAGACGCTGAACACTGTTGTTGACCTGAGTCGTGGGCGGGGCGGCGGGAGGGGCGATGGGCTTGGTTAGGGGGTTGTGAGGCACGCCATTGGCCAGGAGAAGGCACAGCTCCCCCCTCACTCTCCAGTTCACACGTGCTGTTGTCACCACGCAGACGATACCCTGAAATATGTAAACAAATCATTGACGTTTCATAAGGTGCGGTGGCCGAGTGGATGAAGCCCGCACTTCCTGTCATAAGGGTCGCTGGTTCGATTCCCGTGCACTCCCAGTTCACTGAGAAACTTTGAGAGGATAATGGAGGGTTTGTGGGTTAAGTTGAGAATTTAGGGCGTTATATAACTGTTGGAACTGAGGAATTTGGGGGCTGAGAGATCTGAGAATACTGTGAGTGTACCTGTGTGTGCAAGCCTGTGCGTGTGTGTTGTTTAGTGTGCGAGTATATGTATGTATGTATGTATGTACGTATTTGTATTATTGTAATCTAAGTTTAAGTATGATGTAGGTTTATATTTTTGTAGGGTCTCCTCCACTCTCCAGCAAGTCAATCTCGTCACCACCTCTCCTCAGGGACCTACGCTCTTGAAATTCTTGGAAGGCGAGACTGAAGGTGGCAGACGTGTGGAGAGGGACCGTCCTCACCTTGGTATAATATCAGGCCCCCTTAAGTTCCACCCAAATGATAAACATAGTCCAATATTACGTGGCTACACCTCATTACACACTGTTTACGTGGCTACACCTCATTACACACTGTTTACGTGGCTACACCTCATTACACACTGTTGGCGTGGCTACACCTCATTACACACTGTTGGCGTGGCTACACCTCATTACACACTGTTGGCGTGGCTACACCTCATTACACACTGTTGACGTGGCTACACCTCATTACACACTGTTGGCGTGGCTACACCTCATTTCACACTGTTGACGTGGCTACACCTCATTACACACTGTTGGCGTGGCTACACCTCATTACACACTGTTGACGTGGCTACACCTCATTACACACTGTTGACGTGGCTACACCTCATTACACACTGTTGACGTGGCTACACCTCATTACACACTGTTGACGTGGCTACACCTCATTACACACTGTTTGCGTGGCTACACCTCATTAACATATTCACTACGATAACTAAAGCATGACGTCTTACAGCCTTGGTCACCATTCTGGCGACGTTCAGCACTAACTCAAGAGTTCTGCCTCAAGCCCTGACTCCTGAAGAAGTTAAATTACTCCTGTTGTATAATAGGTTGAGAGGATCCCATCGTCAGGAGAGTTATTGCTTCTTGGTGACTGGTTTAATGGGCCCCAGTTCTAGTGGGTATTTGTCCTATCGGGCCCCTCCCCAGTCTTAATAGTCACCAGTCCTATGGGGCCTCAATCTTCATGGACCCCAATTCTTATGGTTATATTAGTCTGGGACTCATTACAAGTGGGACCAATTAGGACTGGGATCACTTCAAACCTAACCTAACCAGAACAAAAATCCTGGCATTTTAAATTTGATTTAACCAGCCTAAGACTTGGTGCTATCATCCACCACCCTCTTAACATGATGACAATAACAATCAAATGTACTAAAGATAATATACATTAATCTGTTTTCCTTTCTTCTCTCCCTGAAATTCTTGCTTTTCTCCTCCTTTTTTCGTTTCTCCCTGTTCTTTCTTCTTGCTTGTTCCCCTCTGTTTTCTGTTCTTAATCCAACTCTCTCCTCTACTCTTCCCCATCTCTCGTCTATCTCTCTATTCACCCCCTTTCTCTTAAACCTTTCCTTTCCTTAGTCCCTACCTTATCTACTTCTTTTTTTCTTCATTCTACTCCTATTCTTCTTCCTACTCGTCTACCTCATCATCCTCTTCTACTTCCTTCTATTGCTCTCCTTTTACTCTTCCTTCTCCCACTCCTCCTTCTACTTTACTCTTGTCCCTCCCCTCCTACTCCTCCTCCTCCTTCCCCGTTTCCGACCTCTCTGCCCCCACAAGATCGAGAGTTCTATCACTGCATGTTCGACGTTAGCTCCAGCAGGTCAAGGGTACAAGATTAACGGCCCCACGTCCGCCCCAGAAAGAAATAATGTGGTGGTGCTCCCGTGGCCGTAAACATGCCTGTACCGCGTCTAGAACTTCAGCTCTCCAGAGATAAGACGCCTTTAAACTCTTCCATCTCCCGTTCTTAAACTTTCAGGCAACGATTTTATGGGATTACTTCTCTTTAGTAAACATTTGTGTCTCAGCTGGAATTTAAAGAATTTCCAGAATATGAATTTTCGCGCCTAAAATATGTGATTTTATTTAGTTTATTATTCACGGATCGTCTGAAATATTAACTCTTAGGTACTAGATGTCTTCAATTCCCTTTTCTTTACGGTCGTGAACGAAAGATCCCAAAGAAGTGTTACAAGTTTTATTTTTTTATTATTATTATTAAACCTTCACCACTTGTCAATGTATGTTCAGATCTTTAGATATGAAACGTCTTAAATATTCTAGTCATCCAAAGTCTTCACAGGATTATTCTGTAGACCTGCTAAAGCTAACCCTTATATTCTCTGTGTGATAGTCTGGAGTTTAAGCTGTCATGGGGTTATACGGCACCTTAGTTCTTACCAGTCACACAGTTTCTAGCCCAGGATCCGGTACATTGTTCACCCCCTTTGCTTATCCCTGAGCCTCTCTCTCTCTCTCTCTCTCTCTCTCTCTCTCTCTCTCTCTCTCTCTCTCTCTCACCTGGACGGCAGGAACAGGTGAAGGTGCCAGGTTCGTTGACACACTCGTGCCCACATCCGCCATTTTGACTCGCACACTCGTCGATGTCTGCAAGTGGAGGTAGACCCAGGTGGAGGTAGACCCAGGTGGAGGTAGACCCAGGTGGAGGTAGACCCAGGTGGAGGTAGACCCAGGTGGAGGTAGACCCAGGTGGAGGTAGACCCAGGTGGAGGTAGACCCAGGTGGAGGTAGACCAGGAGAGGGTAACAAGAAGGTTATATTAATACCATCACACAGGAAGTTCATATTATCAACCTGACGTAAACAGGGAACATCTGACCTAATGAACTTAGGTATGAGATTTATACTCAAACTACTGTACCAAACTACTGTACCAAACTACTGTACCAAACTACTGTACCAAACTACTGTACTGCACCAAACTGTTGTACCAAACTTTCACTACATTGTAATCTACAAATTATTAATTACAAAGGAAAAATATGTAAGGGATAATTCGTATGTAGTCTATAGTAAAGTCTCAAGGTAATACTAACGCCATTTTGTAATTCTTAATTCTTGATCCAGTTAGATACGTCTTATGTATATCCTGATTAAAGATAATTTTATTTTGACCTTACGAGTTTTTGAGACTCTGATCCCGAGTTTACTGGTGATAATGATCTAAAATATGTATTATATAATTCTCAATAATCTTATATAACTATAGATATAATATGGATAAAAATATAAAGAAAGGAGGAGTTTTTTATTATTAATTTTGATAAGTCTCTCTCTCTCTCTCTCTCTCTCTCTCTCTCTCTCTCTCCTACTCACCAAGGCACACAGGTTTAATTCCTCTCTTATGGTTCTCTGGACTGAAGCGATACCCAGAGTAACAGGTACAGATCACTCGGCCGAAATACACGGAACATTTCTGCTCACAAAAGTCCTGAGAACACGGGTCCACTGTATCCGGCAGACACCTGTGGGAGACGGGGGTTAACAGGTGTTGTGGTGGTGATGGTGATGGTAGTGGTGGTGATGCTGGTGTCGGTGGTGGTGGTGGGACTAGTGGCAGGTGGGGGAAGTAGAGGAGGGGGATTTTAAGTGGTGGGGAGAGCTTTGTGGTGGTTAAAGGTGAGGGGGTTAAGTGGTAGTAGTGGTGTTATGGTACGATGGTTGTAGTTGTTGTTGTTGTTGGTGGAGATGGTGGTTGGGCGAGTGAAGGTGTAGTAGTAGTGATGGTGGTAGCGAAGGTGTGGTAGTAGTAGTGGTGGTGGTGGTAGTAGTAGTGGTGGTAGTGGTGGTGGTGACGAAGGTGTGGTAGTAGTAGTGGTAGTTTGAGAAAAATCAGACAGACAGACAGACAGACAGACACTGTACACGAGGCAACCTGTCCCATTAACACACACACACACACACACATACACACACACACACACACATACTCGACTGTCTACTGAAGTGCACTTAGGTGAAGTAAATAGGTGAGGGAAGTATCTAGATGAGAAAAGTACCTATGTGAGGACTAACTTTGGGGAGGAAAGTACTTAGGTGAGAAATGTACTAGGATGAGGGAAGTACTTGGGTGAGGGAAGTACTTAGGTGAGAAAAATACTTGGGTGAGGGAAGTACTTGGGTGAGGTAAGTATTTAGGTGAGAAAAATACTTGGGTGAGGGAAGTACTTAGGTGAGAAAAATACTTGGGTGAGGGAAGTACTTGGGTGAGGAAAGTAAGTAGTTAGTGAGGGAAGTACTTAGGTGAGAAAAATACTTGGGTGAGGGAAGTACTTGGGTGAGGAAAGTAAGTAGTTAGGTGAGGAAAGTAACTAGATGAAGGAAGTACCTAGGTGAAGGAAACAGGTGAGGGATGTATACAGGTAGGGAGGTACCTAAGTGAGGAAAGTACTTAGGTGAAGTAAACAGGTGAGGAAAGTACCTAGGTGTTGGAAATAGGTGAAGAAAGTACTTAGGAGAGGGAAGTACCTAGGTGATGAAAATAGGTGAAGAAAGTACTTAGGAGAGGGAAGTATCTAGGTGATGGAAATAGGTGAAGAAAGTACTTAGGAGAGGGAAGTACCTAAGAAGGAAGTACTTACCTGCCGGCGACAAAGTTGTACCCCTGGCAGCAGTGTCTTCGGAAACAGTCAACCCATTGCTCGCGGACCTGACACTTGTACCTGGTGGTGATAACGTTGGCGCTCGGGCACTCTAGGGTGTCGGACCTGGGGGTAGAGAACATGACCTGAGGGTAGAGAACATGACCTGGGGGTAGAGAACATGACCTAGGGGTAGAAAACATGATTAATAAAACGTGTCCTCTCTCCCTCTCTTGGTTCACCACACCTTCCCTTATCTCCACAATACAACCCTTATCTAAAGTCATTAAGAAACGTTTTTAAAGGAGACGAGAGACCAAATTTGTACCGAGACATTGTAATGGCGAGACTCCTTACTGTATTGCTCAGTTTGACGTTTTATTCAGATTCTTAATTCTATAGAGAGAAATTGTTTGGATAAAAGGTGTCATTTGAGGCGTGTGTGTGTGTGTGTGTGTGTTTGACTCACTGGTTCATAATGGTGTTGACTCATTATATTTTTAGAGGGAGGGGAACCAAGGGGGAAATTATATCCATCTGAAATTGAAACAGTTTATTTACCCAGGAAATACTGATGGGGCAGTATGTGTTTATTAAGAAATATGTATTAATATTGGTTGGGCGTAGTGAGGGTTGAGGTTGACTCACTCTCTCTTTAAGATAACCTTACCTGGTGATAATACTTGACCCTTGCAGTCCTAACTGATAATAACAAGGACCTGATGACCTTACCTGGTGATAATACTTGACCCTTGCAGTCCTAACTGATAATAACAAGGACCTGATGACCTTACCTGGTGATAATACTTGACCCTTGCAGTCCTAACTGATAATATCAAGGACCTGATGACCTCACCTGGTGACAGCCTCCAGTTCATCAAGGAAGAACCCGCCTCTTTCCTCATACAGGTCGTCAGCGGCTGTTTGAAGGGGCGTGGCGGCTGTGGAGGAGGATGTTGACTCTCCCCTGAAGGTATGGAGAGGGCTCCCTTCCTCCCTTTCTCCCACCACTTCACCTTCCTCCTCCTCCTTCTCCTTCATCTTCCCTTGGTGGATTTGAGAGAGGCGATAGAGTGCCTCAGTGGGACCCCCTTCCACCTTTTCCACGACCTTCCCGCGGTGGAGGTGAGACAGGCGATAGAGAGCATCTCTAGGACCCTCTTCTTCCGTCTCTTCCACTTCCTCTTCCACTTTCCCATGGTGGATCTGGGAGAGGCGGTGGGCGGCCTCCTGGTGAGATAGTGGATGTGGGGCGTCTTGGTGGAGAAGAACGGAGGAGGCGTGGGTGGAGGACGCCCACACCACCACCCACAACACCACCGTCACCCACAACCTGTAAGGGGCGCTGCTGGAGGGGGATTTATATAGGTTTATACGAATTGAATTATATTTACATGAATGTTTTGATTAGCGATTATTTCTAGGTATTTTTCTTTATTGGAAACTTTTGGCAATTTACATGATATATTCTGATATATATGAATTAATTTATAGTTCTTGGGGATTTATATAATTTATATGATTTAATGTTGGAATCTATGGGTCTAAATTCACCTGTATGGATTTGGCTCGATGTCGATTTATATATATGTGAGTTTCTATGACTTGTGTTTATATAAATGTGTCCATGTAGTTGTCTCGGGATTGATAATCTTATATAGGTTTGCATGAGTTTAGAAATATTCATAATGTAACATACTGTGTGTGTGTGTGTGTGGCAGCAGAAGCAGTCACCACCTAACACAGGTAAAGTCATATATTGTACCATAGTGTTAGAGGTACTCACGTCTTGGTGTTCATATTCACGATGGACGTAATGTTTACTGCTCACTCAACAATAACTTTTGTTTCTTATCCACGTCTTTTGTTCCACTGTTTACATTATCACTCGCTTTTGTTTTTACAGTTCAAGGCTCGTTTTTTTTACCCTCTATTCTGTTTACGTGAACCTGTTTATTATTGTTTTCTAAGATGTTTTTATGGCACTTGTTTACGAGATGAGATCATTTTTGTTAGATCACTGTTTGTAGTCCCTCCTTGGCACTCTGGCACTCGGCGCACGAATTACAGACACTTTGTTTAGATCTACCCAACCCCAAGGTCCTCCCTCCTTCCTGCCCGGGCATCTGGACCCCCGCGCTGCCGCACACACAGGAAAAGTGTCTAGCGTGACGGAGGGTCGGGAGCGTGTAGCGTGAGGCTCGTCCTTCTTGGGGGGAGCGACTCAGATTTTGCAACAATTCTGTTTTGGAAATTGGAATGTAAATTTTTGTTTGATGATACATGTATGGGTGTGGAGGTGATCGTGCGGCTGGCAGGTGTGTAGGTTAGTAAGAAGATAGAGAGGAGGGACGGCCGACAGACAGTGGTGGCGTTGTCCATGGCTCCGACCGCGGATCTCCACAAGCTGCCGGATATTCCCATACAGCCCCATCTAGTCGCCCAAACCGCTCGTGTAATTACCTTCAACATCTTCTTCTGACTGTCTACAACCACTGTCACCAGTGGACGACAGACAACAAGTTGCAAGGGCACTCGGCGAGTTCTGGAGGGCAAGGGTTCACGCTAGGGGGGGCCGACATCGAACCCAAGAGGGGATCCGGTAGTCTCAATTGGCTACTAGTGCCCCATCACCAGTTTTATTTTGGTCTTATTCCCCTCCTACGCCCTTCAGTACACACCGCTCATTATACACATCAGCTTCAAGTGTGTGTTACCATCATTATAGAATACCTTAAACATGTTGAAACAAACATAAGAATAATTTACAACGAAAAAAGAAGAAAAAAAAAGCGTGAAAGAAATAGTTGTTATAGAGAGTGAGAGAGACTGTTTATATCTCCCACTTGACCCTTTGTGAAGAGCAGTATCAGTCGGCGGCAAGCAGAGGTCGCCTCTCCTCGTCACTTATAACATACTAACAAAAACATGGTGTCTTGATTTATAACTTTGTATGATATATAAGCCAGTGTGTGCTAGTGCAGCCATGGGCGAAGGAAACACTGTATGTCTGAGAGCTTTACCACCCATCTCTCATTAACATATTCCACAGCTGTCAGCCATATAGACATTATCTGTGTTACTTTCGCGAACATTTCCTATATACACTAAAACCAAACTAAATAAATATAACATTACGTTAAAAGAAACACTTTCAATAACCAAAAAAGTCAACTCCATCTTACGTTATGTTCCGGGAAGACTGTAAAGCGGCTCAGTGTAGAGAATTAATATATTATTGCTGTAAAGAGACGAATGTTAACGTATATAACTGTTCTTGTATGTATACCTGACGTGTTGTTTCAGATGTAACAAAATTATATATATATATATATTGATTGGCGTAGAAAATAATGATAAGACTTACAGCAATTTGACTCCATGTTCCTTCTCCTCACTTAAGTTAGTCCTTCTTCTTCTTCTTCTTCAATTATTATGTTACCTTTGTGTTTGCCTGAGGTATAGTTACATTTCCTGTGTCTGTGTACTGTGAAATAATATCACTTCGTCTTTTTTTATTTTGTGTTTTCTTATACCAGTCAATATAATGATATACCAGTCAATATAATGGTATACCAGTCAATATAATGGTATACCAGTCAATATAATGATATACCAGTCAATATAATGATATACCAGTCAATATAATGATATACCAGTCAATACAATGGTATACCAGTCAATATAATGATATACCAGTCAATATAATGATATACCAGTCAATATAATGGTATACCAGTCAATATAATGGTATACCAGTCAATATAATGGTATACCAGTCAATATAATGATATACCAGTCAATATAATGATATACCAGTCAATATAATGATATACCAGTCAATATAATGGTATACCAGTCAATATAATGATATACCAGTCAATATAATGGTATCGAATTACTTTTTGTATTTTTTTGTTTTATTTTCGTGCACTGAGAGAATTTATAACGTTTAGTGGATGATGGTTTAAACTTTAACCTTTAGTGGATGATGGTTTAAACTTTAACCTTTAGTGGATGATGGTTTAAACTTTAACCTTTAGTGGATGATGGTTTAAACTTTAACGTTTAGTGGATGATGGTTTAAACTTTAGCCCTTTGAGGATGTTGGTCTAAACTTTGACCTTTTGTGGATGATGGTTTAATTTATAACCTCTTGTGGATGGTGGTTTAAACTATAAACCTCAGAGGATGATGGCTTAAACTATAAACCTCAGAGGATGATGGCTTAATTTATAACCTCTTGTGGATGGTGGTTAAAACTATAAACCTCAGAGGATGATGGTTTAAACTATAAACCTCAGAGGATGGTGGTTTAAACTATAAACCTCAGAGGATGGTGGTTTAAACTATAAACCTCAGAGGATGATGGTTTAAACTATAAACCTCAGAGGATGATGGTTTAAACTATAAACCTCAGAGGATGATGGTTTAAACTATAAACCTCAGAGGATGGTGGTTTCAACTATAAACCTCAGAGGATGGTGGTTTAAACTATAAACCTCAGAGGATGGTGGTTTAAACTATAAACCTCGGAGGATGGTGGTTTAAACTATAAACCTCAGAGGATGGTGGTTTAAACTATAAACCTCAGAGGATGATGGTTTCAACTATAAACCTCAGAGGATGGTGGTTTAAACTATAAACCTCAGAGGATGGTGGTTTAAACTATAAACCTCGGAGGATGGTGGTTTAAACTATAAACCTCAGAGGATGATGGTTTAAACTATAAACCTCAGAGGATGATGGTTTAAACTATAAACCTCAGAGGATGATGGTTTAAACTATAAACCTCAGAGGATGATGGTTTAAACTATAACCGATTGAGGCTAATACTATACGCTACAGTTGTCAATCTTTTAACCTTTTCTTGTTTTTGAAGTCCCAAGTTTACTTAAAAACTCGAGCGAGTTTTTTGTCATTATAACTGGTATGTTTTTCCCTTTTTCAGTAAATATTATATAAACCAGGTGCTGTAAGGTGCTTTAAGATGGTTTCAGTGTGACACCTATTGTCCCAAAATGGTTCTCCACCCAGCCGGTCCCGACAACACCCGAGGTACAATAAAAGCCTTGGTGTATTATTCAAGAACAGATCCATTCTTGTCTAATAATAAAAACTTAATTGGACACTTCCAATATTTAGTTAAGACTTTATACAAATTGTAAAAAAAACTATCCTTAACATATAAGCAATATCTTAATTGATCGCCCCTACAGGAAAGAAAGTAGAACAGTGGGTGAAAGTAAAGACAAGAGATACTGGCAGTGACAACAACAACGCCATGGCTTACAATAATTAAGCACAATAACCCCAACTGTATACACTTTGTACAATTATCACCATCATCACGCCTAACACAGCCACTAGGACTGTGCTTATAGGTCCATCCCATCCCCAGATCACGCGAATCGGGATGATTTTTTTCAGAGATGCTGCTTACTACATCAACACTACACGAGAGTTCACTACGGTGAGTCCTTGAGTGGTCAGTCATCAACGCCAAGTAGCCATCATGAGAGTCCGAAGACTCGGGGTCCATAGAGTGGTCGGGTCTCGCGAGGGTCGTCATCGTATAGTCAATCCTTCGGGGTCCAATAGAGGTCCTTAGACGTCGTCTTAGCCGGGGTGTTGCGCATCCTTCAGCAGCAGTTCCTATGTCTGATCCAGACGCCTCCTGCGTCCACACGGTGTCTCCACCACTACTCGGGTCACTCCTGCACCTCCATGACCTCCGAGAGAAGCCTCGGCTGTAAGGAAGTAACCAGAATGCTCGATGGCTCCACCTTGGCAACTCGGCTGCGCATGAAGAGGACATCATAGCTGCTGAATGCGAGAGTCGGAGTTGGGTTGAATTATTTGAAACAGACTGGACCCGCCTCGAAGCCGAACGCCTGGTTGGGAAGGCCGTAGTCCGTAGGCTGGAAGTCGACGAGGGGGAGATGGGCCAGGTCCTTCGATCGAACTTCAAACACTGTCTGCGTTTTCCCTGGTACACCACTTTTCGTCTGTAAAAGAGAAATTCGTCACTTCGGGAACACAAGGAGTTTACTATAGAACATCTCGTGTCACTATCAGTTAAAAGGAAAAATTTGCCTTAAAGACCATATGGCTCTCTAACAAGAAAAAAAAATATGGTTAACTAAAAGCACATCCTGAGGTGAAGGAGGGGGAGAGACTCACAGCACATCCGTCGGTGAGAACGTTCGGTTTGATCGTATCGATGGAAAATATCTGTTCGTCCTGCCCCATGAGCTTGATGGCCTTGTTGTGGTTGAGGTTGTCCTCGTCGAACCAGGCCTTAGACTGGACGCAGGTGTAGGTGAAGTTCTGATAGGCATAGGAGGACAGTAGCCTCAGGAAGGTCATCTGGACCACGCCCGTCGTCTCGTACGTGATCTGAGACAACAGGAGTTAGTAGAGGTAGGAAGTGTCGAGTCCCATTGAACACTGTTATTTATTGGGGTCATTATACATTGTAAAAAGGAGAAATTCATATTAACACTTTATTACATACTGCAGAAATGATCAAGTCCTTGAAGGTGCTGCGTTTCTGAGTCCTAATGTCATCGTTCTCGACGGGTAAATCATCGTACTTAAGGGATAAGTCATTGTACTCGAGGGGATAAGTCATCGTACTCAAGGATTAAGTCACTGTACTCAAGGGGTTAAGTCATCGTACTCAAGGGGTTAAGTCGTCGTACTTAAGGGATAAGTCATTGTACTCGAGGGTAAATCAACGTATTTAGAGGTAAAAGGTTATGAAATTACAGTATAGTAAAAAAAAGTCTAAATATAAATAAGTTCTCTGAATAAAATTGTATGTGGGTGTATGTGTGTGTGTTTGTATGTGTCTATATGTGTATGTGTGTGTTTGTATGTGTCTATATGTGTATGTGTGCTCCCATATGTTTGCCTGTGTGTGTGGGAGGCTTAAATGTACGTGTGTGTGTGTGTATTGTAACTTTGTGTATGTGTGTGTTTGTATCAGTCTGTGTATGTGTGCTCCCATATGTTTGTCTTTGTGTGTGGGAGGCTTAAATGTACGTACGTACGTGTGTGTGTGTGTGTGTGTGTGTGTCTTATTTAAACCTTCAAGAAGAAAGTACACTCAACCCCCTTCAGGTAAATCCACCTCCCTCGCTTGGCGCCGCGCCCTCAAGCCTACATAAATGCTTCCCTAGTCACTCCATCCACCCTTGAAATCCACCTCCACACATCACCTCCTTACCGGAAATCCGCCCCTGAGGTCGGAGAACCATGCATCCTCCCTGGCGGTTCTCCTCCAGGGGATGTTGATGATCTTGGAGGAGTGCACGTCGGGGAACACACACGTTTCACCGGACACCGTCATGTTGCAGAAGACGTAGACCGCATCGTCAGGCATACCGAGGTTAGGGTCAATCCAGTACCAGCCATCTGAGGGTGGTAAAGGGAGATTACTGGTGAGAGAGTGGTAGGGAGCGGGATGAGAGGGGCATTGTGAGTGGGAGACTGGTGTGAGAGGGCCTTGGGAGGATGAGAGAGTGTGTGAGAAGCTGACAGCTAATTTTGGTGGCAGTTTACCAAATGAGATGACTAACTTCTTACCTCTTTGGATGATAATATTAATAATAATACAAATTTTCCCCAAAATATTTATAGTAAATTATCCTATGATTCATTAATCTCTCTCTCTCTCTCTTGCTCTTCCTGAACCACTTCTAGTTCTCCATTCCTTGTTTCTCTCATCTATCTGTTTCTTCTACTAACTCTATTTTCTTCCTCTTCTAACCCTTCCTTCCTCGAGTTCTCGTAGTTCTTCATTCGTTCTTTTCACCCTCTAAACCTTCATCTTTCCTTCCTTCCTTCCTTCCTTCCTTCTTTCCTCTAATTCTCCACTCATTCACTCATCCATTCATACATCCTTCTTTCATCCATTCCATCCTCCAATCCCCCCACTCATCCAACCATCCATCCTTCATCTCACCTTTGAACTTGGGATGCCCGTAGTAAAGATCCTTGCAAGTCCTGGCTGGGTTATCCTTCGTGCCAATTGGTTTCTTCATCCTCTCCAGATCCTGCCTCATGGTATAGATGTTGGTGTACATGTCCATCAGTTTAATATCGAAGTCATCTCCTGCCTCACCCTTACGACGAGTCTTGCGTTCTCTGTGGGAATGACCGAACTGGATAAGTGAGATCAAAACAGTCTCAGCAATGGTGTGTTAATTTATGTGTACGGTTAGAGGGATAGATTTGGGTATGGTTGATGGATGGATTTTGTTATGAGTGATCGATGGATTTTGGAATAGTTGATGGATATGTTTTGGTATGGTTGATGAGTGGAGACAGAGAAGGGCAGAAGTATGGTTGATGGATGAAGACAGTTATAGACGTCTGGATGGTCGAGGAATGAAGGAAGTCATCCAGAAAGCGCGCTGAAGGTCGACCTCGAGGCCAGACAACAGCCTTATCTGATGGTTGTGAAGGGCGTGCTCCGTGAATGAGGATCAGCGTCACTGTACACAGACTTCTGGTTGGTGGTATGACGGAACAGTAGGCTGGTTGATTGTCGTGTTGGGGTGAGCTGGCTAGTTTTGGCCAGGATTTGTATCGTTGGTAGCACAAACGAGCGATTGCTTGATGTAACGTATAATGTGTGCTGATGAAAATTCTGATCTAATACGATAAAATTATTGAAGTTTATAAGTTGGTCATATAATAAGTAACCTCATATACATATGTTTTGTGTAGGTACGCGGTAAAAAACTTATCTGTCCCGATGGGTGCAATGCTTTTCGAAATGATCAATATGACTCATGTTGTCTCGGTAGGGTTGTTAAGACCTTCGACCGTTGTGTCATATTGTTTCACACAAACTGTGGCTAGAAACATTTTTTTTACCATGTGTATCTTTATGCTTACAAGATCATCGAGGTTGTTATTATCACTGTATGGTGCAGTCAACCAAAGATGTATACTGACCCCACCCTGGATCTTGTGCTCGCAATACTTGATAAAGTAAGTCTGTATGTAATGGTGATTGTTCCTATATTTGTTTAAATAATGAAGAAAATTTGATGTGAGAAGCCTGTGGCAGCTGTGGTTGTAGTTGAGTTGCCAATTCATTAATATAATTTCTACATTATTTAACCAAATTTACGAATTTTTGGAAACTTTTTATGACCTTAAATAATGACGAATAGTTTATTATTATAAAAATTCTACCTTTGGTTTGTTTAATATTCATCCTGACAGTGATACAGCTGAAAACAGATCCACCAATCACAATCACCATTACATACAGCTTTACTTTACCAACCATTGCCAGATAAAATTGCGAGCACGAGACCCAGGGTGGAGTGAGTGTATATCTTGGCTGACTGCACAAGTTGTTTCAATAATAATAATATTTGGGCGCCGTTATGTGTAACATTAATAAGTCTCTACCTTAGTAAAAATATGAAGAATTCGGCCGTATTTATATTTTTACTTAAAGGAGATAATTATAAAGTGATAACCTTGTAGCGGCCCACCTGAGCTGCCCCAGTACAGGCTGCCCGGTGTAGGGAACTCACTCACCTTGGCCGACAGTGAAAAGTGAATCTGGATCCCGTAGGCATGACTGCCAGTTTTGAATAGTGAATAGTGTGGACACGGCACACTATGTACCAAGCCTCCGGTACGTAAGTTGTTAGTGTGGCTGTGCACGGTCTGTTAGTGTGGTCGTGCACGGTCTTCACTGTTTGTAAAGTTAGGTACTGTACGTCTTAACAGCTACGTGGGTCAAAAGTGCCATGGGATGGAACCAATGACTTAAGGACAGGAGGCGAGTTTTGTATCCATGCAGCCACTGCATTTCTAGTCTACCGAGGCAAGTGCCAATTCTAATAAGTAAATCGAAAAAAAAAGAAAAACTATTGAAGACAGAAGTTCATGTAACAGGTGATTCAATTAGATAAATATTTTCACAGGTGTCTGTGTCCACTTATGCTCACGCCCATACACTCCTCCGTCCACAAGACCACGCCCCAGGAAGGTGTCGTGACGATGTTGGCTCCTTAAACATTACATGTAATCAACCTCATGTTGTTGCCGTCAAGGAACTGTGAGAATATAATAACTTGGACGAGAAGCGTGTCTTACAGTGAGGTATGGACGAGAGGCGTGTCTTACAGTGAGGCATTATCTGCACCCTAATATTATTTCCAAGATTTTAATGTATAATAACTATAGTGAGTGAGAACACCGCTCAACAACAATGGTTCTTCTTAAATAAGTAAAAGTGAATGTGAGTCCAATGGGCCTGACGACCCGTTAAGGGGTACAGCCGGTACTGCAACCTTCACTTCCCCACCCACTCATTGCTACTGAAGGTGGAGTGGGGATGTGAACCAGCGACCTTAGGTACTGTACAGTGAACTAGTGTAAGGGGTGATCTAATGATAAGAATGACATGTGAAGCAATAGCAACCTTAGTATTAGTACACAATAGAGTTAGATGACATGTGCTGGGTGTTCCGGAGGTGCTTGGCCGCACTAACAGACCCGTCTTATTCCTGCCATCGTTCTTAAATCGTATCAAACGCATATTTCCTACCAAGTTTATTCTTAAAATTCCTTATCAACTAATTTCCTAATATATTTCCTGGAACTAATACAAGTAAAAAAAAATCTATGTGACTATTAAGTTTGTGATAAGTAGTAGTAAAGTAGACCAAAAACACGTCGGTGAGAGGAGGCAGGACCCCTGTACTAACCTGAATTTGTTACCACCACCATGACCACCAGATTGTTGCCCCGAGTTACCTCGCGCTCTGCCGCCACGACTCTTGTTCCGTCTGTAAGAGTCACCGGTCAGAACACAACCACTCCCTCCGTTACGCTAACACAACCTCCGTCGACCCTCAGACAAGTGAAGGTAGACTAGACAATATCGGAGGGAGAACAGATCGATCTAGTTATGTAAGTCATTAAAATAAAAAGTGTTCTAAGTGGACACACGGTGAAGATAATTAATAATATAAAAGACTACGGATAATTTAGACCATAATTAATGTTTGTTTGTAGATAAAACTGTCGTTTGTGTGAGTAGTAACTCCAGTGTGTTGGTTTCCTCATGAGTGTCTCTCCTTTTGAACCTTCACTGTGTTGTTTATCATACTGGTGCTTGTTGTGTGTAGTTCCTTGACCGGGGAGTCTTCCTCCTCCCTTAGTGTCCACCCTGGCCTTGAATCTTCGCTAAAATGCTCAAAAGCTAAAGTCTACTTTGAGATATAACGAAAAAGGTCAATGATGAGCCAAGACGGACACAGACAGGGCTGATGGAGCGGCTCCCCGAGTGTGAGTGTTTGGCCTCCCTCACACGTTGTCTATACTTACTGTACTATGTCTGTAATTATGAGTGTCATTTAACACTGTATTATAAGGTGTTTTTAGATACAATTTGGGGATTTTAATGTGTTCTTTAGTTCAGGTAATGTCATTCATGTCATTTGACAAATGACTGTCATAATGGAGTGATTTCTATCACAGGAAGAGTACACTTGTGCCAGGCACCGACTGACTATTCCACATGGCACGAGTCATCAGGTTCAGCCTGGCCGTCAACAGGACCTGTAATATGTCACACTCATGACAGGTCATGGTACACCGAGTGACATAACCATGATGCCCTGGCGTTGTGTCATTCTATGGATGTGTTTGTTTACACGTGTCATTATGGTGTAGGTATAGCCGATTATGGGGTGTCGTATGGCTTAGGTAGGATCAATTATGGAGTGTCATATGACTTGGGTAAGGCCGAGAATGGGTGTCATTTGCTTGAATAGGGTCTATGATAGGGTATCATATGGCTTAGATAGGGTCGATTATGAGGTGTCATATGACTTAGGTTAGGCCGATTGTGGGTGTCGTATGGCACATCTCAGGTATAATTTAGCCAGGTGGTGAGATAAAGGGGCGGGTGCAGCTGTGGGCGTGGGCGAGTGACCACAAGAGTCTGAGAGTGACAGAGCGGCCGCCAAGCTACACAGTTGTGGGTCACTCCACTCGTGCAAAGGTTCATGTCAGGATCAGCAAGTTGGCTGGACGTAGCGTTTATTCCTCAGGTAGGTAGAGGTGTTTAGGGGGAGAGGGTATAAGCACGACAGTTGCCACAAAGCTCAACATTTTAAAGCTGGGTTGTTGCGTGGCGAGGGCTGGGGGGAGATGCTGGCCATCATAGCTCAGGATGCTGGGGAGTCCATTGACTAAGCAAGTTCCCTGTTCCGTCCCTGATGCCCACGGGTGACTGGAGCTGTGGTAATAAGTGCCAGCGAGGGCAGTGTGGTACTCAAGGCGAGTAACAGTGCAATGAAGCGGTGCCAAGGAGGAGCCAACAATGTCATCTTGGTGTAGGTGGACCTCGGTGGATGACCTGGCTCGTCACACTCACCTATCCACCTGACTGGGACTGGGCCTCCGACGCCTACCTCCTCCTCGCCCTCCTCTCCCAGGGTAAAGGGGGTTTTCAGGCTGAGAGGAGGAGTTACATTCCTCGCCTATCCTACAGTCGTCGTCCGGCCTGGAAAACCCTTGAGTCAGTACCTGTGTGTGGCGAGGCTCATGCTGGTGTTGGGCGGAACCTAACAATTGTCCTGCGGCGCCTCCCTGCCTCCAGTGGGTAAGTTATATCTGCATCGTATATAAATGATGAACTGTTACCTTGATCACTTAATGTCTATCTGTCTATTAAACTCACCCCACTCCCACTTTTTCGTACCTCATAAGATATAAAAAGCCACTAAGCTTCATATCAATCTAATATTTATACTAAGTTGAGTTGAAAGAATCATTCCTGCCAACATTATCACACACACACACACACACACACACACACACTCTAACTCTTCTTTCTACATAGTTAAAGTAAACTCACATTTTGTTTCCCTGTCACATACCATAACTTTGCTCTCCCCAGCTTGACCAGTAACCGTGTTTACTTTCACAGACTTTATAATACTTCAAGGAAAATCGATTGAGAAGGAAAAATAGAATAAATCTTATCACTTTCGCACTCCTGATCAATACCATTTTCGTACTCCTGATCAATATCAATATCATACTCCTGATCAATACCAATATCGTACTCCTGATCAGTATCAATATCGTACTCCTGATCAATATCATACTCCTGATCAATATCAATATCGTACTCCTGATCAGTATCAATATCGTACTCCTGATCAATCGGGGAAAAGTGGGAAGAAAAATGAGGTACAAAGTTTTTATCTGACTACTGCTAATACTACCAACGACAACAGTTCCCTACACCACTGACCCGAGCGCCATCCATCCCAAGGCTGCTGGGGTCACACCGCCTGGACCCTCAAAATCGCGTTTCTTAATTAACTGGTTTAAAGATTCTCAGATAAAATTAACAGCGAAGTTGATGTCGGAATTATAAGGAGAGAAAATAGTATTTAGAGATTTTGAGGACGAGACCGCAGGGCACCTAGTGAGCCGCCTCCTCCCTCACTTACTTGGCTGCCCTCTTGAAGCGTTCAGAGTCGTCAGGATCATAGGGAGCATCACGCTGGAAGAGAAGTTCTGGAGGCAACAGTGGCAGCTCCCCAGGTGGACCGGGGGGACCTGGAGGACCATATGGCCCTGTCTCTCCTTTGGGCCCTGTGGAACCTGGTACTCCCTTTGGACCGTGGGGACCCCCTAATCCAGGTAGACCTTGGGGACCATCGGCACCCTTGTTTCCTATGTTGCCGACAGGACCCTACCAGTGGAAGAACAAATGAAGGGGAGTTAGTCTTGTCAATACTCTCGTCACACACTATAACACTAAGTTAACATTTTTCCTTTAAGAGAATACAGCACTTATGTCCCTCATCCTCACGACTATCATGAATGGTTAATATTAATTCCAGAGGATCAGTTTGGTGCTGCTGACACTCACTGCTGTATATAACACTACAATTTGGACCATGGGATTCTCCTCCACGGATACCTACGGGCTCGCCCTTGATGCCAAGAGGTCCTTGAGGGCCCTTCATGCCCGGCTCGCCTTTTTCGCCCATCTCGCCCTTAGATCCAGCAATACCAATCTCTCCTCGGTGGCCTTTAGATCCTCGCCGTCCTCGTCTGCCCTTCTGTCCCGTCTGTCCACTGCTCCCAGGCAGACCAGGTTGGCCGACCTTGCCCTCCTTGCCCGGCACACCCACTTCTCCCTGAAGAACAAGTTAACCTCAACACGTGCAGCCTTAGTATGTACTACGTGCAGCCTTAGTATGTACTACGTGCAGCCTTAGTATGTACTACATGCAATAATCGTAATTCAGAATACAAGCAACGTCTGTATCATCTCAGCTTACGTACTTTGTAATTGGTCTCTTCGGCAATATGGCGACTAATCAAAGTTGTTTTCATATTTTGTTATTTGATTTTGACGAATCTTTTTGTCAGTTGATTCTATTTAAATGTGTCCAAGTATCATTATACGTGACAGTGACCTGAGTGTAAACAAGAAACTTTACAAAGTGTATCAACTCTTCGGCTCAACTATGTGTACAGTACTCACTGCAGGACCCGGTGATCCACGGAGACCAGGCAGGCCTTGAGGTCCAGGTAGACCTTGTGACCCTGTTGGACCAATGGAGCCGGTGGGACCAGTCAAGCCTCTGTCACCTTTCTCTCCTGGCAGACCTGTCGGACCCTGCTGGCCTGCTGGACCTTCAGGACCCTGGGCATTAAAGTTCACAATTATCTCCATTGTATTATTTTCTCTTAGAGAATAACAATGAATGTTTAGACTCGGGTGTAGGCAACAGTGACATATCTGTATAAATGATCTCAGGGCCTGTAAACGACCAGTGGCGCTAAATATTAACTTAGTTACAAAACAAAAAATTTACTTCTATTACTTATAATGAAATTAGAAGTTCACTTTACTCTAAAAAAACACAAGTAATTAGTAGCGATAACTTATAGGAAGCATTGTAGACTCACTAAGATATTGTCAGCGATGATGACCGAAATGATTTACGATTGATAAATAGAGAAATTTTGTACACTGTACAGTATACAACAAGTGTATACTGTACAGTAGGTGTATACTGTATACATATAACAAGTGTACACTGTACAGTAAGTGTACACTGTACAGTAAGTGTATACTGTACAGTAGGTGTATACTGTATACATATAACAAGTGTACACTGTACAGTAAGTGTACACTGTACAGTAAGTGTATACATAACTGGTGGTGATGTATTAACACAGGACTTACAGGTTTGCCACCAGCTCCTGGTAGACCCATCTGGCCGGGGAGTCCTGTTTCACCTGGGGGCCCCGTCGCGCCCTGCTTGCCGTCCTCGCCGTCCTTCCCTGGTACGCCTTTTGGTCCTTGCTTGCCTGGTTCTCCGTGTGGTCCAGGGAAGCCTGGTGGTCCGGCATTTCCCTTAGGTCCGGGTACTCCTATAGGTCCTCGGATGCCTGGGGACCCTTGTGGTCCGGGTTTCCCCTCTTCTCCCTTTGGTCCATGGGGGCCCATTCTGCCCTGCAACACATATCTAATTCAATAAAAGCCGTTCTACCTTATTCTTGTATATATATATATATATATATATATATATATATATATATATATATATATATATATATATATATATATATATATATATATATTATCATGAGAAGGCCAACTATATGAGTGAGTACATGAAGTACTTTATCTACAGCCGAGTGATAATGTCGAGATGAAACTGTTGACAGAGACTGAGGGTCTCTCAGAGCGTCATCTACTCACGTGTTCTCCATCTTTGCCGGGTGGACCGGGTAGTCCAGGCTGGCCAGACTCTCCCTTCTCTCCCTGGAGACCATCAGGACCGGTGGGACCCGGTAATCCAGTCGCACCTTTACTACCCACTGGCCCGGCCACTCCAGCAGGACCAAGGGGACCAGGAAGACCTCGATTTCCTATATCACCCTTTTCACCCTTTGGTCCCGAGGCTCCTGGCATCCCCTGTACTCCTGCTGGGCCAGCAGGTCCGGGCAGACCTTGAGGCCCGTCCTCGCCTTTCCTTCCTGTTCGACCCATTCTCCCTGGAGCACCTCGTTCCCCAGGGGCCCCGGGAGTTCCTGGAGCACCTCGCAATCCCTGGGGCCCTGCTGGACCTGGGGGACCCTGAAAAAATATAAATAAATTCTGTTACAGACCAGAACCATGTACTGCATGTTACCAGATGGTCACCACAATATAACCAACGAGATTATTCAGCCATACCTACAGTGTTAAATAATTATACACAAATGATATAGAATAATAATAAAGAAACAATACGGGAGACAAACTAATCAATTATTAAAGATACAATTAGACAAATGCTTTACATCATAATGAACAAAAAAATCGTTTAGGATTACCTGGTTGCCCTTGCCACCCTTGAAGCCTTTCTCTCCTGGTTGTCCTGCCTCGCCCTTGTCGCCGTCCTCCCCAGGCTCTCCCACAGGTCCAGGGGCACCAGGCGGACCTACCCGTCAGAAGGGTAAATAACATTTGTTAACAAACACGGGATGGACCAAAAGTAAACAGCGTTCATTCACATCAAACAAGTGGTAAACAGATACACTGGAGGTTCTAACACCACTACACACTACACTAGAGGTTCTAACACCACTACACACTACACTGGAGGTTCTAACACCACTAAACACTACACTAGAGGTTCAAACACCACTAAACACTACACTGGAGGTTCTAACACCACTACACACTACACTGGAGGTTCTAACACCACTAAACACTACACTAGAGGTTCAAACACCACTAAACACTACACTGGAGGTTCTAACACCACTACACAATACACTAGAGGTTCTAGCACCACTACACAATACACTGGAGGTTCTAACACCACTACACACTACACTAGAGGTTCTAACACCACTACACAATACACTGGAGGTTCTAACACCACTACACAATACACTAGAGGTTCACACCACTACACAATACACTAGAGGTTCTAACACCACTACACAGGTTCTAACACACTACACAATACACTAGAGGTTCTAACCACACACTGCACTGGAGGTTCTAACACCACTACACTACACTGGAGGTTCTAACTACACTGGAGGTTCTAACACCACTACACAACACACTAGAGGTTCACACCACTAGGAGGTTCTAACACCACTAACACACTACACTGAGGTTCTAACACCACTACACAATACACTAGAGGTTCTAACACCACTAAACACTACACTAGAGGTTCTAACACCACTACACAATACACTGGAGGTTCTAACACCACTACACACTACACTAGAGGTTCTAACACCACTACACAATACACTGGAGGTTCTAACACCACTACACAATACACTGGAGGTTCTAACACCACTACACAATACACTGGAGGTTCTAACACCACTAAACACTACACTAGAGGTTCTAACACCACTAAACACTACACTGGAGGTTCTAACACCACTACACAATACACTGGAGGTTCTAACAATTGTTTACTCAACAAGAAGCTTCGGTCTTACGAAACAAAAGGGTCTAAGTGACTCACCGCGTGGGCCAGGAAGACCATCTCGGCCAGTGGGTCCCGGGGCGCCTTGGTCACCCTGAAGGAACACAATATATTTAACATATTCCCTTATAGCTGTGAGTATGTCGTCAGTATGTACAGTATATAACATGTAGTTATTTTCCTGAATGTTCTAACTGATATTTAAGTGATAAATACTATTATAAAGCATCATGTTATATTACTATATAGTCAATGCTATTAATAAATCACGAAATCCTATTAAAAGTAATCAGGTTCAGTTATAAGTACCAAATCCTATTAAAAAGGCCCAAGTCTGTGTTATAAAGTATGGAACCTTTTATGTGGTATTGAATCCTATTTTTACAGTTTTAAATCCGATTCAGACACCAGTAGTAGCTAGAGGAGGTATGATACTCACCCTCTCTCCCTTCGCTCCTGAAGACCCGCGGGGTCCTGGTGGTCCGTCTTTTCCTGGAGGTCCTTGGGGCCCTTGGTTTCCGGCCAGGCCCATGGCACCCTTGTCTCCTGGGGTTCCGGCAGGCCCTGGAGGACCCATTTCGCCCTTGAGACCTGTGGCACCCTGGATAATGCAAGGTCAAAGGTGAGAGGTTATAAATGAAGACCTCACATGGCAAGTTACTCAACACTAATTTAATGAAGTTTGTTTACATCATCAGTCTACCTAAATGATGAGTCCAGAGATCAACATAAGAATGGAGGAAGCTGCAGCGGGCCTATTGGTCCATACTGGGCAATCCCGTTTACACCCAACCCCTATCGCTCATAATATATCCACCCAACCTGTGTTTGAAGCTATCTAGAGTATTAGAGTTAATGATGATGTTTGGCAACTTGTTCCACTCGTCCACTACTCTATTTCCAAACCAATTTTTACCAATTTCGCTCCTAAATCTAGGTTGGTCTAATTTAAAACCATTGCTACGAGTTTGCTCCTGATTGGATAGTTTGAGTACCTTTGTTCAACCCTGACTTCCATTTATACACCTCTATCTTATCGCCCCTCACTCTACGTCTCTCGACGGGGTGCAAATTAAGCACAAGTAAGATAGATAGTAAGAATAACAGGACTTCTTTTCTTTCTATATCTTTCTCTTAACTAATACAGCTATCTATATATAGTTCTGCCTTTTGGTTTCCTAACCTGAAATATTCTTTTAGATGTCAATTTGAGTGTGGTTATCATTCAGCTATAAAACGCATACTTCAGCTGGTAACTCAAGCTAGGAACATACGCCTAAGTCCAGAGGTTTATTAACATTGACTTACTACAAAAGTTAGGCAGTCCGTGTTCTGAGTGTTGAACGAGAGAATAAGTCTGACGAGTTCTTATTCCTATGGCATAAAAAACAGTTTACCCGATAGTAATGAACGAAGCAAAGGCAGATATACTCAGGTACCCTCAGATATACTCAGGTACCCTCAGGTATACTCACGGGGATGCCAGACAGTCCACGTTCTCCAGGAAAGCCTGGCAGACCTGGGGGCCCTACGGGTCCGATCTTGCCTGGGGGTCCCATTGGTCCTGGTGGTCCCTCCTTCCCGGACTCACCCGGTCTGCCCTCCTCTCCTGGTACACCGGGGGAGCCAGGCGGTCCCGGTTCTCCTGTAGGACCGGGCTCTCCAGCTGTTCCCACGGGACCCACCACACCGGGGGGTCCAATGGGGCCTTGGTTTCCTGGTTCACCCTACATGGTCAAATAAGGAATTAGGATACTTCCAGAATCATGTATGTATGTATGTATGTATGAAGTATGCAGAGATGCACACACATGATTGGATGAAGGCACATATATTGCCAACAAATATTAGTCCGTAAAAATTTATCAAAGCAACAAAGTATGACGTCAGAGCTAGAAGGCTATACAACAACCCGTGGTAAGACTCACTGGAGGTCCTCGTTCTCCTGGGGGTCCTGCGATGCCGTCCTTCCCGTCAATACCTGGAGGACCTGTTGATCCCGCGAAACCAGGGGGTCCTTCAGGACCCTGTCCTCCTTGTTCACCGTTAGGTCCCGGAGGTCCTGGCTGGCCAGTATCACCCTTGGGGCCCGAAAGACCTGTTTTTCCTCTTCGGCCTCGAGATCCACGGAAGCCCTGAGGAAAGAAGACCAGAGCTGAGGCGGGATGCGAGTCAGCTGAGACAACAAACACTGATCTAAGATAAAATAGTTTAATGCCTGATGGACAACAGCGGCAGTCAGAAGAAACAGTTAAAGGAAGGGAGAGGAATAAACACAATTCTACTTCTGGAGAAAATTTAAAATTCACAGAAAATTCCCACATAGGAAAAATGGAAGAATTGCTCACTGTGACATAACAGAAGGGAAATTATTCTTTCCTCATTTTTCCCTCCGTGTGATGAGGAAAAGTTGTCGACGTTTTGCCAAGTGTTTAAGGATTGTCACTTTAGTGTTTCAAGGGATTGGACCATAAAGCAAGAATTTTCCGTGTGCGTATGACAAGTGGAGGCGAGGACTGGGTAGAGAGAGACATGGTGACGGACGGTACCAGACAACTGTATTGTATAAGGTATAAAAAGAGACGTGTTTCAGATACTTAGAAGAGGGGATTATCTCTGTACATGTGAAAAGGAATAAGACTCAAGGAACATTGAAGTGCTGTAGTCGTGTGAGTAAGCGAGTGTTCCTTTGACCTATTCGGGGAGGATAACAGGAGACAGAGACAAACAAAGTCTTCTACTCACTCTCGGTCCTTGTTCGCCACGTGCGCCTGGTAGCCCTGGGTTACCTCGTTCGCCCTTGTCTCCTGGTCGCCCGTGGAGACCTGGGGAGCCCTTTCCTCCCTTATCTCCAGGAGGGCCCGGGTAGCCTGGGAATCCGGGGACCCCAAGCTTGCCTTTGTCTCCGTGGGAGCCTGGTGAACCCCTCTCTCCACGGGGGCCCTCAAAACCCTGGGCAAAAATACGTGTTAGTGAAGGGAAAATGAGTGTGTGTGTGTTCAATTCCACTAATTTCCACGTTTTGATACATAATTCATATATATATACACATATAGTATAAGCACAAAACATAAAAGTTAAGTCTAAATATTGAAAATAGTATTTTTCTGAACCAGAGAAAAGATATATAAAATATATATTAGAATATACTAACTTTACATAAAATTAATGGAACTTGGGCATTATATATTCAAATTTTACTAATATGTTTATTTGTATAATATAATACTTATAAATATAATAATAACCTGAACCTCAAGGCCTTCCTCACCTTAGGTCCTTCAGGTCCCTCCAGGCCAATCTGACCATCAGGGCCGACCTCTCCTCGATCTCCCTTCATGCCCATATCTCCCTTAGGTCCGTCGGGTCCGTGTTCTCCCTTGTTCCCTTTCTCGCCCTGGAGTCCTCTGTTGCCCTGGTCACCCTTCACTCCACGAGGACCCGGGAACCCAATTCGACCCTAAGGGAAGAAGTTGTTGAAGAGGCCGTGAGAGATTTGGGTCACCATGTACTGTACAGGTGTTATGTGTTACCCCTGGATCATGTGACAGGTGTTATGTGTTACCTGTGGATCATGTGACTGGTGTTATGTGTTACCTGTGGATCAAATGACTGGTGTTATGTGTTACCTGTGGATCAAATGACTGATGTTATGTGTTACCTGTGGATCAAATGACTGGTGTTATGTGTTACCTGTGGATCAAATGACTGGTGTTATGTGTTACCTGTGGATCAAATGACTGGTGTTATGTGTTACCTGTGGATCAAATGAGTGGTGTTATGTGTTACCTGTGGATCAAATGACTGGTGTTATGTGTTACCTGTGGATCAAATGACTGGTGTTATGTGTTACCTGTGGATCAAATGACTGGTGTTATGTGTTACCTGTGGATCAAATGACTGGTGTTATGTGTTACCTGTGGATCAAATGACTGGTGTTATGTGTTACCTGTGGATCAAATGACTGGTGTTATGTGTTACCTGTGGATCAAATGAGTGGTGTTATGTGTTACCTGTGGATCAAATGACTGGTGTTATGTGTTACCTGTGGATCAAATGACTGGTGTTATGTGTTACCTGTGGATCAAATGACTGGTGTTATGTGTTACCTGTGGATCAAATGACTGGTGTTATGTGTTACCTGTGGATCTACAAAATACATGTGACGTGCTAAATCATTATACAAAAATACGAATATAAAATATTACGAAATACATGAAGCACAAGTGTCAAGCATTACACTAAAACAGGTGTTAAATGTTACATAAGATGCAAAGTACAGGTGTAATACTGTACCTGGGATCCAATAGGGCCTTTGTCACCCTTAGAACCCATGGATCCAGGGTTGCCGGGGTGGCCAGGTAAACCATCCGCCCCTACAAGGCCAGGTAGGCCGGGCTTACCTCTGGGACCCTGTCAACAAAGAGGACAAGGTGTGCTGAGAACGATGTGCTGACGTCATTAAACAAACACATTAGAATAACATTGGTCTTGATTTGATTTTATGAAGACGAAAACTAAACATTTACAAAAAACTCCGTAAAGACGAAGGTAAAGAGGAAATATAATAACTAAAACAAACTTGAGGAATTAAATATATAAACTTGGGATAATAGAAGGTGAGGAAAATAAACTTAATAAGGAATAGAATAAAGAAAGGAATCATAATACAACTGATGACAAATAACTGAGACAAAATACAGATGATGATAAAGCTTAAATAGGACTGCTAGACGCTGCACTGACTCACTATGATAATAAAGGAGTTACAACGCTGGCCTAGACCTGCGTCAGTGGTGAGAGGTTAAAACTTTTCTCTCAGTCAGTCAGTCATACAGTGAGACGTTAGTATTTATAGAGATACCTGACGCAGCTCAGTCCCCGGAGGGTGGGAGGCGCCCTTGAGACGAGGTACTCACTGATGGACCAGGAGGACCTAGCAGACCTTGGGGTCCCGGGGGACCGACAGGCCCGTTGGGACCAGACTGGCCGGGGGGCCCAGGTTGACCAGGGGGCCCAGCATCACCTTCGGGCCCGGTGGAACCCTCGCTGCCAGGGATGCCGGGAGGTCCAGGGAGGCCAGGGAAACCTCGAGGGCCGATGAATCCTCGTGGACCCTGAAGGAAGAGTGTTTCATACTAGTGAATTTACGTTCTATAAGCCTATTGACCGTTAGGTAAACAAGGCCGGCACTGAACGCCACCGCCCACATTCACCAACAGCAAAGTTAGCTGCTCTTCAGTGAGGACGACTTGTTTATATAGAAACAACAATCATATTCATTCTCTTATATCAACCAAAGAGTAATAGTAAAAGAAATATTAATACTTAGTTTCATTATAATTATCTATATTATAAAACTATCCATTTGTTACTGAAAGACATTTTAGAGATTATATTATGCAGGAATAATAATAATAATAATAATAATAATAATAATAATAATAATAATAATAATAATAATAATAATAATAACCTTTAAACTGTATGACCTACCATCTCTCCAGGTAGACCGGGGACACCTGGAGCTCCGGGTTCACCTGGCATACCGTCGTGACCTGGAAGACCTGACTCTCCCGGAATGCCAATCACTCCTCGATGACCCTTCTCTCCGGGCATACCTGTGTAGGGGTCAGGTTAGGTCAGAAGCCAAGAAAACAAATGTACCTGATCTAATTACCTGGATACCTGTCGGGGGGGATAATTGTGTGTGTGTGTGTGTGTGTGTGTGTGTATACCGGACTGCCTAACCAACTAAACTTTGTCATCAATAAAAAAATCGCCACAAGTTATACCAGAACAGAGAAAATTATAACACCGTTGCCAGAATATTATTACCGTACTATAATGAAAGAGTCAAAACAATATTACCAACATTTGAAACTAGATCCTTGATGTAATTTTAGAATTTTGTGATAAACATTGGTATATAATTTTAAAACATTAGTACCAGAATAGAGACAATTTCTTACCAAAGTGAGGAAATAATGATGTTACTAGAATAAACAAATATGAAAGTGTTGCCAGAATACGAAGAAATGCACAGTCTTATCAGAATATATAAACAGTGTTACCAAAAGAGACTGACCTGGTAATCCTCTGAGCCCGACGTCGCCCTTGGCTCCAGGACTACCGGACAGACCGCGCTCTCCATCTCTTCCTGGACGGCCCCTTCGACCTCTTGCCCCCATCTGACCAAGCTGCCCTCTCATACCTCTCGGGCCCTATAGGGTGAGAGGGGAGGGAGGTGATTAGAGGGGAGGGGATTTGAGTGGGTTAGGAGTGATTGAGAGAGGGGGGGATGTGAAATGGATAGAAGTAATAGAAAGGAAAGGGGGAGGTGTGATGAGAGGGAAAGGGTTGTAGGAAGAGAAGAGGGGTTGGGATAGGAGGCGTAACGAGAAGAATGAAAGAGAAAGAAAGGGGAGAAAAACGTGAATAGGGAAAATTGAGAAGAGAGAAAGAGAGAGAGAGAAGGAAAGAAATATAAAAAAAGTGAATAGGAAGGGGAGATAGGAAATGGATGACTTAAAAGAAGAGATAAAAGATAGAAAACAAAGGGAAAGAATTTGAAAAAGAAAAAGAAAAGAAAGTAGGTAGCGATGGAAGAGAAAAGGTGTATAAAAAGGGGGTGTATTTGACAACTCTCTCTCTCTCTCTCTCTCTCACTCACCGGTTCTCCCATGTCTCCAGGTTCTCCCTTGATACCAGGCTCTCCTTGAGGTCCTTCGGGTCCCGGGAGGCCGGTCAGACCCCTAGGACCCGCCACTCCCTGCATGGCCATCATGTGTTGGGACAGTTGCTGTTGAAACTGCTCCAGCATCTGGTCTGGACCCTTCTGGTTGCCTTGCAGGTTCAGCTGGAGGAGGAAGAAGAAGGGGTCAATTTTTACGTTTACGAGGAGGACTTGTCGAAACATTGTGCTCCAAGAACTGATCAAGGAATACTTCAAGAATTTGTTCACCGTCATCATAATAAGAGTTAAACAATATGAAGACATGTTTACATCTATAACAATATAAACTCATAAATAATATAAAACATTCTAGCGTATCGGTTTGTACTGCTTGTTGTCCTATATACTTGTGTATATATCAGTACTTGCATCACTACCTGCAACTGTACCTGTGTTTAAATTTATACTTATGGTTGTATGTGCACTTGTACTTGCACCTGTACTTGCACCTGTACTTCCATCTATAATTGTATCTGTACCTTATACTTTTATCTGTACTTGTACTTGTATCTGTAGCTGTTTCTGTACCTGTAGTTGTACCTACACCTGTCACTCACCGGGATCATGAAGACGTGACCAGGTGGACCGGAGATGCCGTTAGTACCCGCTATGCCGCTCCTGCCGGGGTCACCTTTATCACCAGGAAAACCTGGTGGGCCTGGGGGTCCTGGATAACCTCGCAGGACGCCAGATGGGAGAAAGCTAGCAGCAGCGGCCGCATCATAATCCTACAGTGAGAAAACAGAAGAAAATTATTCACCCTTTTTGTTTCCTAGTAAATTATAGTTAACATTTGTTTTGTCATGCAAGAAAATATTTTTAATAGGATTTTAAACGCATTGAACATTACGTGTGCAGCGGGTGAGTGCAATTATAGAGGGAAAGGGAGAGTGTGAAAATAATTGCGTTAATTATTATGATTGAAATGCATAGGGATATCGTTAGAAGCTTACGATGGTTGCCCGGCTACACTCAGTCACTGTGTAATGATTTGTCAGTTTGGTAGTGAATTTATCGGCCTGTATGGAGAGTGAAAATAGCAGCACACAAGACACTGAAGTTATCTGACCTAGAACAGTGAATTTTTCGATCCACAGAACAGTGAAAACATATCGGCTCCCATAGGCTCAGTTATGTCATTAACCCGCGACAATGAGTGGTTCTGATGCTTCAAAATACTCACGGTAGAGGTAAAGTTGTCAACGGAGGTATAGTTCTCGGCGGATACTTTGGAGGAGTACACTGTCTCATCATCGCTGCCGCCGACATACTCGAGCTGGGTAGAGGAGGCCAGCAGGAGCGGGTCGGGTAGTTCTTGGTCACAATCGGGCATATAGATCTGACAGTGGTCGTAAGCCGCCTCGGGTCCTGACACGATGTCTAGTTGCTGAATGTCGCCCTGTGGATGGAGCCAAGATGAACGTATATTAGACAGGGAGAGTAAATTGGGTGAGGCGGACGTTTAACTGGGACACGTACAGAATAAATTGAGTGAATGAACGTATAAAACAGAGAATAAATTGGGTAGGATGAACGTATGAGACATAGAAAGTAAATTGGGTAGATTGAACGGATGCGAGAGAGTAAATTGAGAGGATTAACGTATAACTGAAGAGATAACTTGGCTGAATGAGTAAAGTGGAAGAAGAAAGGAAGGAAGGAAGATGAAGATGCAATGACACAGTGACTTAGAAGAGTGAATTAGAGAATGAAGTAAACGAAGACAAGTTACACCGGGTGGAACTTGTACCTTTTACACTTCAAGTAGGACTCGAGTTGATGAGGACGGAGAAGAAAAAAAGGAGGATCAAAGATGACTCAAACAAGAGGAGGAAGACTTGGTAGAGGAGGAACCGGAGGAAGGCCTTAAAAATAGAAGAACGAGATTAAAGAGAAGAAAGGGAAGGCTTAGGAATGCTACTCACGTCGAAATACTTCTCCTCAAGCAGCTGTTGACCGAGGAGGATGATACCGGCGTTGGAAATGTGTGAAGGGGAGTTCCGAGGCAGGATGAGGTTGGTGGTGGTATGACAGTCTACCAGGAGTGTCACGCTGTTGCCCTTCACGCTCAAACCTACCCGATGCCACCTGGCGGGGAGGAGAGGAAGAGGAGGGTTCCCGATTAGTGTGAATGTTCAGTTCTCTTACTGCATCCTCAACAGCGAAAAGGCGAGAGGCAATGCAGTTTGGGTTCGTGTTGTGGTTCACGTTATAACCTGATGATTAGGCACCTTAGCCTATTTCACCTGATGATTAAGCTTCAACAGTGTCAGGAAAGTCTCAGTAGTGTCAGGAAAGTCTCAGTAGTGTCAGGAAAGACTCAGTAGTGTCAGGAGAGTTTCAGCAGTGTCAGGAAAGTCTCAGTAGTGTCAGGAGAGTTTCAGTAGTGTCAGGAAAGTCTCAGTAATGTCAGATATATACAAGTTAACATGGCTAGTGAGACAGCCATTATATAGATGAGCAACAGATGATAATGAAAAGGACTTAGAGGAATAAAGTAATACACCTGATCGATGCTACTTAGTGTGTGTGTGTGTGTGTGTGTGTGTGAATATACTTTAATAGTAGTAACTCATGTGGATGTCAGTGTTTGTGGATTCTTTAATATCAGGATATTCGACCCTTTAGCCACATGTCACCATGAACTGACTCTAGAGGCTGGACACAAGAGAATCGAGAACGACAAGAACAGAGCATAGCACAGAGAATACAGAACATCGACCAAGACAACTTTGCTACTCTGGTGTTCACAACATCGGGTGGGAAGGGACCTAGTACAAAGTGATTTTATGCCAGACTGGCTGAGGTGTTATCAGAACAGAAGCAGCAGCCTAGCCGTGGTCTGGTTGAGAAGTCGCCTATCATTCTCTTTGCTGAGATCTGCTCTGCTGTGTCTCAGAGGAACAAGATCTTCGGCCTCTAAACCAACAACAGTCGCAGACATTGACTAGGAGGCAAAAGTCACCGAATGTCACAAGGATCTGTAGCTTAACTAACTCAGCTAGGGCTGTTGCTTTAGTATTAGGATAGTTAGGTAATAAAATGTGTGGAGATGGTATGGCTATAAGTGGAGATCGGAGACCACAAAGAGTAGTAGTAGTAGTGCATCATTTTCTTCTCAATATTATTTGAAGGAAAGACCCATGTATATAAATAACCTTAAGTGCAAAACTTCTTGGTCAACATGAAAACCAATTAGCGTCACGAGACACCAAACTTGAAGCAGCAGAAGATAAGCCAAGCTCTTCTGGTATAGTGGGAGCCTCAGAAGGTGCGGCGCAGCAAGGCTGAAGAGTTAATAAGTTGGTTGACCTCCCTAGTGAGAGGTGAGTGTGACTGACTGCAGCAGGACAACGGGGAGTCTGATGGTTCAAGAGCAACAGCTGCCCACGACACCCGGGACTGTCTGCCACACAGTGTAAGAGAGTAGTATCTGGCCTGGGTACGAACCTTGGTCTTCTTTGTCACATAACAGTGATGATTCCACTTATGTGCCATCTTTATCTATCTATCCAAATATATAAATTGTTATACACTTATCTATCTCTATCTTCTGATACATGTAAATTTGCCTATATATAAGTATACAACTATATCATCACTATTTGTTTTTTTACTGATTCATTTAACGATCTATCAGTCCATCTGTCTAACTGAGGAACAGAAAGCTTGACATATTTGTTTTCCTTTTCCCCCTTCCTCCCGCTTCTCCCAAGACGTATAAATAAAAAAAAGGAAACAGTTGAGGCTCCAAAAACACACCGTTGGGGATCTCACTCACTTTCCGTCATTGATTGCTGCGCCGAATTCTAGTGTGTTTCCGTCTTCAGGGTTACCGTGGGCGTCCTGGTAGAAGAGCTTGATGGTGTCGCCCACTTCCACCAGGAGCTGGTCGTCGCCCGAGTCCGAGTACAGTCCGAAGAGAACCGAACTCGACCCCTGTTTCGGTCTGAGCGTCACCATGATACTGAAGTCTTCGGGGAATTCAACTGGTGTGGTTGATGGAGAAGGACATAGTGAGTTTATGAGAGTATCACATCACTGGGTGGTTGTTTTATGAGTTCTTCAGGTGTAAGGTGTTAAAAATGTATGAGTTTTCGACAGATAAAAAAATAATAATGATTTTTATGAGTTAATCAAGTTCAGCACAAGGTGATAAGGTGATATTTTCTTTGACATGTAAATTGAAGGATTTACTTTCCTCTGGATATGGTCTCACCAGGCAAGGTGTAGACTCACCAGGCGAGGTGTTAACAGTGAGGAAGATCGTTTTAGTGACTCTTATAAGGCTGGATCTTGGTGATGATGGAAAAGAAACTCACCAGGAAAGAGGTTGGCGGTCGGAACAGTGAGGACGGCTTGCTTGGTGATCTTGTAGGCCATGTCAGGTTCCCCTGGGTCACCGGGACGGCTGTCGCACATCCCCCTCGTCTCCACTACACCCAGCGGCTGCCCCGCCATGCCCACCACCTCCAACAGGCTGCCCCCCTCTGTAACGTAAACAAAAAAGGTTACTCAACATGTTAACACAATGTAAACAGCAAACAATGGGCTCTACTACACACAAACATTGAATTATACTCTCACAACATGACTAATACACCGTGGAAATCTTTTGGGTATATTTTCAACTAGAATATTGTGACTTGTGAATATTTTAATTGACAATTTGAACCCAGTAGCTGTATAGCGTGTTTGTATACGCTGATATTTGCTTCTGTAGTAATTCATTATTGATTGCTCTTGTCAGGCATAATTTACGGATTTCTCAATATATTTTATATAATCCTTAATTCACTTATATAAGTGTATAAATAATGGTGACGGGTTATTACTACTATTAATTGGTCTGATGAACGTACAGTATAGTACTTGGACGACAGTTTGTTGCCCGGATCGAGACGAGCTAACTCGCATGCGAGAGTTACTTTCAACTCAGTTGAATTAGCTTTTTGTAGATTAATTAAGATTTTATTGTAACTGTTTTACAAATAGCTCAGAGTCTGTCAATAAACTTATAAATTTGAACTGACAATACGTGTCCAGAGGTACCGAGTCCCAGCGGGTTTTCTGGGTAACTCTACCGTAACCGAGGTCCGTGCCGTGCCGTGCCGTGCCGTGCTTGGCGATCAGAACAAGGCTGACCACCGTGAAGGTTAGATTGTTTTTGGAGGAGACAACTAAGTGCTTTGCATATAATTAACGATTATCATTAGCTACTTCACTCAACATTGGCAGAGCCTCGTCGTGAGCAAGACATTAAGGATTCATATCCCCTTCCTGTCAAAAATTTCAGCTGGCTGTAGAAAAAGACTGAGTTCAGGCAGGCTGGAGATAAGCCTACTTTACTGAAGTAAATTTCAGTCAGTGTTAGAAATCATGACATACAAAGTAAACATGATATTTGCGCAGTTTACTGATTACCTCATGTTCTTTACACAACAAACAGGAGGCGTTATACAGAAAGCATCCCACAATGTAAACAACTGATACTATACACTGTGCTAGGTATAAATACTGGGACTTAGAAGGCTAGGCTCAGCACTGCATCACCACGGAACATAACAGAAGGTGTCTAATGCATTGAGGACAATATGCTGTCCATACGATGACATTACAAGTTACAATACAAAGAGAACACACGCTCTATCCCCCTTCCTTACAACACGTCATGCGCGCGCAGCTCACAGTCAAAACTACCCCTTACAACAACACCAAGAACATAAACATTGATATTTTTCTTCTGTTTTTATCTTTCTAGTGATTATTATTCTTCTCTCCCTCTCCTACATTCCTTCTATCCTTACATAGCTCCGCCTACACTCTCTCCACCCTCCAAACATCTGGTGGCAATCTTGTAATGACCTAAACAATGTAAACAACACTCTTTCACATCCCCAGACAGCAATTACATATTTTTTTTATACAGGATGAATTACAACGTCACTAAGTTTGTTGATAATACTGGGGAAAAAAAGGTGTTGTTGCCTGCTTCCCCGGGGCGTGCTTTAGGCTCCAGTGATGGGCTCTAAGGGCAGATTAACCTGTTTTTTCTCCTTAACATCTCCCTCCTGTTGCTCCCGTTAACCGTTGACTCTTCTGTTAACTCAAGTAAAGGGAATCTTTGTTCAGTTGTGTCTGTATGTGTGTTTCCCCCCTCACCTTCCCTTCCCTCCCTCCATCCTCTCTCTTCCATTTCTTCCCTCTCTTCCCTATCCCATCCCTCTCTTCCCATACATGCCTTCCTCTCTTCTGCCTTCCTTCCCATTTGCCTTTTCTTCATCTCTTAATTTATCCTTCCCATATTTCAACTCTTCCCTCCCATCTACACCTCTTTCCCCTTCCCATCCCGCCATTAGCTCTCAGGCTTCTGCCAACAAGGATTTTCCAAGCCTTTCGTAAGAGCTACCAGCAGACCCAGGAATATAAATTTAGCTCCGAGGGATTTTTTTAAATATTTCTTCTTGATTTACTTCTTTTAATTTGCTTTGTTCTTTCCCTTTCTTCATATTTTTCTTCTTTCCCTCTTTCCTATTCTTTCTTTTTTTTTCTTTTTTGCTCTCACTTCTATCTTTCCTCATTTCTTCCTCTCTTCCAATCTATCCTCATTTTTTCTCTTGCTATAATCTTTTAATAAAAACTAGTAACTATATAAAAAACATCAAAGGCATAATTTTTTCCTTTACTTATTTTATTAAAATTTTATGTAGATAGAAAGATTTAATTTGGTTTACCTCTTGAAACAGACGAAGGATATTTTTACCCCTCGTAGTAATTTAATTTGGACGGAAAGTACAAAAACACAAAACAATATCTGAGTCCAAAAAGGTTTAGGGAACTGAATCCTTTCTTAACACCCCCCCCCTCCCTTGATAGGTAGACAGATACATACATAAAAACAATCACGTTCTTGTATACACACATACCTGCACATACAGCAACACACAGGTATGTTCATTGTTTCATCTTCGGTATATTTTATCTACGCTGAAAGCTTTTGTTAAATGGCTGACTCCTCCTTGTCACTTGGCCTTTGTATATTTGGAGTTTTGGTTACTGTGTATTTTCATAAACCTTTAAATATATTATTATTATTATTTGTTATTATAATGTTATTACGAAGCTTTAACAACTGAAGTCCTTAAGTGTGTAAGAAGATTGGTAATTACACAATTGCATCAACAAATAAAAATTACGAGATATATATAACAGTGGTGTGTGTGTGTGTGTGTGTCCACGTTTATGAGGACAAAGCTGTAATTCAGTAGGGAGGTGATGGTGTCTGGGAATGAGTAATGGTACAGTCTCTCCCCCACCCGGACCAAGCCGGGTAATTATAAGTTATTTTTTACTATTATTATCAATAGTATTATTATTATAGTAGTAGTAAAACACACGCTACCTAGCAGTAGGTAAAGGGGTCCCAGTTCTCAGTAACTGGTTAGCTATTTGTCTTATGCTTTACACTACTTTTACCCCAGTTATAAAAAACCCACATTTAATAGTTGCATTTTCTTATACATTTTCTGAACAGGCTACAGAGCCGCGCTACTCTTGCTAGGTACTGCACTGTACTGTACTGTACTGTACTGTAAGATAAAAGTAATGTTAACTCGTTGGTTTACCACTACAGGATACCGTGATCAATGCAAATTATGAATTCAACTAAAACTCACAAGCTTTGATTTTTTCCAGTTGGATGGGCGTGAACGGTCAGCCCAACTGATGGTAGTATCCCTTTTAGCACTTTACTCCACGGAAAATCATAATATACAGACAATATTTGGCATTAAACCACTGCCTCATAACCTTGGCCACCATCTTATTATAAATCGACAGTCCATTAGATTTCTTGGACAGATCACCACAATACTTAGTCATATTAAATTATCCAGGTCAATCACACACATAAAACCAACAGTGCCACATATTTAATCCAACAAGGTAGTTAACATAGTAACATCAAGTTGAAGGACCTGGTACAGTGGTGTCTTGCGGTAACCCATGAAGCTCTCAAACAGTCTACTAGCAGTACGGCATTCCGTTTTCGATACTGTTACCGTGTATATATTGACATATTATCAGTGTCATTAATATATGCCCTATTGACTTACATATTCTTATAAAACGTCTATACAGATACACTTAGTCTAACTGTTATGAAGTGCGTCTCGAGGATTGTTTCAATAATATTCTTTTTTATGAAACTGATTCGAATAATACTTTATAGTTTCAAGTTTTGAACTGTTCCAAATAAACTGAAAAGTAGTGCAAAAAGATGTATTCTTCCACACCGGCTGTATACAGTTTGATTAGAATTATCATTAATGGTTCCTTCAATCACTTTTAAATTATATGAATGTAATTAAATAACGTAATGAGTGTGTCGTATCTGTCAGCTTCCAAGATAGGAGCACATGTTAAGAGAAGCTCCATACTGGTTACTTTAATATTAACTATTTCAGAAGGATAAAGTGTAATCACAGTCACCACCCTACATAAACATGTCGACTAACATAAACCTTGTAAAATGGTAACATCATATTTAGCTTTGTTTGATGTAGTAGTCGAGTCTTACCAACACAGTACAAGTATTTGGTAACTGTATGGGTCCTGCTGACACTCATCTTAACCAGACTAATGTGTCCCTCAGCTTGTGTCTCACCGAGGAAGATATTCTTTGACCCTTCGTCTTAAAGGATTTCTCACCGCCCCCACAGTGCTCTCTCTCTCTCTCTCTCTCTCTCTCTCTCTCTCTCTCTCTCTCTCTCTCTCCACTATCGCGTGCTTTCCTTTAATAAAACTGTCCTGGGATAAGAACAAACAGTGCTCAAGTGAACTTGACATTTTTACAACACCAAAGTTTTTTCATACCTCACGACACACATGTTCTTTTACATCACCACTATGAACAATGTTCTAAGCGAAGATATCCACGTTCTTCTGTTTTTTTTTATTTTTTTGTACTTTGCAAAATAAAGACAGATACGAGACCAATAATTAAAATCATCTCTGACAGCCGGAAGTATAACCAATAAACCTATAAGAAAACGTAAGACAATAGACATGTTTTATATTTTATTTTTTATTTTTTACGTTTTATAACATCATAAAATAATGTTTTTCTATCTCTCGAGGTAGTTAAATATTGTCGAGTTAAAGATAAGTAATATTAACAAAACAAACGTGGCCACTTGAGTCTGTGTTAGACGCGGAGTTAATTTGCTTGACGTGGCCCTAAAAATCTGGTCCATAGAGACCCAGTTCCTTGTTTACGTCTTGACACATGAGGGGGTCACGTTACTCAGCGGTGCCAACCCTCCAGTGGGACATTTTTCATGTTGGTTGAATTTTTTTTCTTCTTTTTTTCATATAATTCTTTCTCTAACAACTATTAATGGATAATTTTGCATTGTACTTGAAATTTTCTTAGTATTTAGATAAAAATCGGATTAAATTTTTTACCTATGAGATTAACTTAGAGTATAATGAAATAGGAAGGTTACGAAGCCTGCAGTGACCCTCCCCCAGAACAGCTGCGTTATGAAAACAAACAACTGATTTTCTAGCAATTTTAGCTCCCAAAACAACCTCTTTTATTTGGTTACATCATCTCTTGACTAAACGCAAACATGTTTTTTCCAGAAACAATTAAATTTCTGACATCATAGCTTAGTGAAAACAGCTGTTGGCGTAAGCGAAACAAGAGAGACAAGAGTTAACGGATAATACTACGAAAGTGGAATAGAGGGAGAGGGACCAAGAAGAATTAACAGTGAAACAATAGATTAGTTAAGGGATTCTCATGATACACTCAATTGAACGATATTTTCCTCTCGCTCTGTGAGGTTACTTTGACGTTTGTAAACTAGACAACACACACACACACACTCACACACACACACACACACACACACGTACACACACACACACACACACACACCAGAGTTACTGGTATTTATAATATATAACTAAACATATTTGTGGTAATATTTTTAAATAAGATATGAATCGGGGCGACCTACTGATATCTTTTCAACACGAGGACAAAAGATCATTATTTCTCCTTGATATCAATACACGCTCAAGGAAAACAGAATCTCTCTCTCTCTCTCTCTTGAGACCGTTCCATGAATTCCTTCCATGGTCTATTGACTGGGACAAGGAGGAACCACAACACTGTGAGAGAATAGGGAGAGGGGTAGGGAAGGGGGGAGGGGTAGACAGGAGGGGAAGGGGAGACTGCTCAATAGATCAGCCCCCAGGGGATGAGTTGGTTTGTTTTTGTGACTGTGTCTAATGTGATTCACAGTGCTCTCCCACCACCACTACCACCACTTACTACCTCACTACTACCACTAAGCTTCTTCCTCCATCTATCACAAAACACTAAAAAAAATTGAAATCTCCCATACCATCAATCGGATTCATGGTTATATGTATGGCGACCTGTAGTGTAATGGTCAGCATGCTTGCCTTGCAGGCGAGCGGACCCGGGTACAATCCCCGGGCAACGTGAAACTATGGATAAGTTTTTTTACGCCATTTCCCTCTGTCTACCCAGCAGTAATTGGGGACCAGGATGTTAATCGTGTTCCGGGTAATGGTTAGCCAGTGTAGTTGGCGAGTTGTCCGGTCTTCTCGAACTATTCCTTGAAACTGGGTCATGCAATTCGTTAACTCAGGGTGTGATTGTTGTGTTGGCGACAGCTTCTACACCTTAAACACTGGGTCATGCAGCTCGTTAACTCAGGGTGTGATTGTTGTGTTGGCGACAGCTTCTACACCTTAAACACTGGGTCATGCAGCTCGTTAACTCAGGGTGTGATTGTTGTGTTGGCGACAGCTTCTACACCTTAAACAAATTCACGCCTAGGTGGCCCTTGGGCGGGCCATCCTCGCTACACGTGGGGCAACCATTATATATATATTATTATTATGAATAACTGTATAAATATATGTTTTTTCTGTCACATCTCAGAAAAGGAGGGAATTGACCTCGTTAGGATGGCACCGTGGTCAAGGGGACGGAGGAGCGTTGAGTATAGGTCAACATGAACCTGACTGCGTTCCTAACTCTTATACCCCTCCCCCATCCCCCCACGCCCTCACTATATCCGAGCATGTCGTGATACCTCCTCCTCCTACAGGACCCCTTCCTCCCCCTCTCCAGCCATCACCATCACCTGACAGACATCACCTCCTCCTAGAGATAGCCTTGGCACTTGACATTATTAGGAGCTTACCACAATTATCCTGGCTTCACTTCACCTAACTTACTAACACGACAGACGGCCCCTCAGACACACTCGTCCATTCATCATGTAACAAAGCTTTCATGAATCCCTTCTGCTTCCCTATTGGTCACTTTTAATTCTTCTTACTTTTACCTTGGACATGATACAGAGGGGTGCTCAATAAACTTTCTTAGACGCCTGGTGGGAAAACTATGAACCGTCTGAGGCGTGGCGAGTGGTTGGTTGGTTGGTTGACAGCATGACAACTTTGAAATAAATCCTACCATTGGCCACCACAGCAATTGCCAGGAGCTATCATTGGCTAGCATCATGATGACCTTGAAATAAGAGCTACCATTGGCTGAAAACAAACACATTGACACGCAATCTGTTATTGACTGCACCTCTCATTGGCTGTCAACATATACCACATTGATACAAAGCTCATCATTGGCTGCCGAACCACAACCATTCTGAAACACGACCTCTCATTGGCTAGCACCACCATGACCGTGTTGACTCAAGTCTTGGTCTCATCCGCTACTTAAGATTCACCCTCAGGAAATCTGTCTCTTGTTGTGTCTCAAGTGTCGAGGTCTGTGGCTTGGACGGCTGCCCCACCCCCTCCACCACTCCTTCACTCCTCCTCGACTCCTCCTCCTCCTCGACTCCTCCCTACCCCTCCTCCTCCTCCTCCCTACCAATTTATCTGATCACTTAAATAAGAAACAACAACAAAGGTACAGGAATCAGTTACAAATACGAGGACTTAAAAGTTATTACCATGCTAACGTAAGTCTGTAATAATACCTGTATGGTGTAGGTACAGATGTAGGTACAGGTACAGGTACAGGTCCAGGTACAGGTCCAGGTACGGGTACAGGTACGGGTACGGGTACAGGTACGGGTACGGGTACAGGTAGAAATACAGATACAGGTGTAATTCCTGGTAGGAGATATTACAAAACAGTAACACTAGCACACACGAACACCACCATGTAACTGTGATTTAACCCCTTGAGTACTGTGATTTAACCCCTTGAGTACTGTGATTTAACCCCTTGAGTACTGTGATTTAACCCCTTGAGTACTGTGATTTAACCCCTTGAGTACTGTGATTTAACCCCTTGAGTACTGTGATTTAACCCCTTGAGTACTGTGATTTAACCCCTTGAGTACTGTGATTTAACCCCTTGAGTACTGTGATTTAACCCCTTGACTACTGTGATTTAACCCCTTGAGTACTGTGATTTAACCCCTTGACTACTGTGATTTAACCCCTTGAGTACTGTGATGTAACCTCTTGAGTACTATGATTTAACCCCTTGACTACTGTGATTTAACCCCTTGAGTACTGTGATGTAACCTCTTGAGTACTATGATTTAACCCCTTGAGTAGGAGAAGGTGGAAGATGGAAGAGACGCATTGGCTAGACTAGAACCTCCTACCTCATGTCTCAACTATGTCTGTCTTGTTCCTCTTGTTATGTCTGTCTGTGTCTGTCTGTCTTGTTCCTCTTGTTATGTCTGTCTGTCTGTCTTGTTCCTCTTGTTATGTCTGTCTGTCTGTCTGTCTCAAAGGGTTGTAGTATAAATCATCTTTCGCAAAGGTTAAAAATATTCTGGTAACTGAAAAGAGGATAATGAGTCTTCTTCTTCTTCCTTCTCTCTTCTTCTTCCTTCTCTCTTCTTCTTCTTCTTCTTCTCCTTCTTCTTCTTCTTCTGCTTCCTTCTCTCTTCTTCTTCTTCCTTCTCTCTTCTTCTTCTTCCTTCTCTCTTCTTCTTCTCCTTCTTCTTCTTCTCCTTCTTCTCCTTCTTCTCCTTCTTCTTCTTCTTCCTTTTCTCTTCTTCTTCTTCTCCTTCTTCTTCTCCTTCTTCTTCTTCCTTCTCTCTTCTTCTTCTTCTTCTTCCTTCTCTCTTCTTCTTCTTCTTCCTTCTCTCTTCTTCTTCTTCTTCTTCTTCTCCTTCTTCTTCTTCTTCTTCCTTCTCTCTTCTTCTTCTTCCTTCTCTCTTCTTCTTCTTCCTTCTCTCTTCTTCTTCTTCCTTCTCTCTTCTTCTTCTTCCTTCTCTCTTCTTCTTCTTCTTCTTCTCCACATTATTATCGCCCTTGACCCTAAAGTGACGTAATAAGGTTAAGGTCATTATCCATGATTGTTTTCATCATTCTTCATCATCATCTTCTTGGAGTATCTTCTATATTTATTATCTGTTTCTCTCTTATTTCCCTTTCTTTGGCTACCTCAAATTCTTCAATCTTCACTATTATGTCGTTAAGTCATCTAAATCATTTTTTTCTCGTTATTATCGTAGTCATTATTGTCATTATCGGTATTATCATTGTTATCATCATCATCATCATCATCATCATTAATAATTGCAAAGTAGTAGAAAATAAAAGATGGAGATTTATGAAAGAGAATAAAGAGGTCGCAAGAATGGAAGAGAGAGAGAGAGAGAGAGAGAGAGTAATGGAGGAGAACAACAAGGAGACGAGATGGGGAGAATGAGAGAGAGGAGATAGTGCAGAATGAAGAAGAGAACTACAGCCTGAGAAACAGCCGAGAGAGATAATCAGACACAGACACACCAGAGAGACAGAGAAACAGCTAGTGACGCATCCGGAGTGAGAGAGAGAGAGACAGGAAGACAGTTAGAGATACAAGCAGGGAGACAGGAAGACAGTTAGAGATACAAGCAGGGAGACAGGAAGACAGTTAGAGATACAAGCAGAGAGACAGCTAGAGATGCAAGCAGAGACAGGGAGACAGCTAGAGATACAAGCAGAGACAGGGAGACAGCTAGAGATACAAGCAGGGAGACAGGGAGACAGCTAGAGATACAAGCAGGGAGACAGCTGGAGATACAAGCAGAGAACAACAGCAACAGGCGGGAGACAATGAAGCAGTTGATGATGGAGCAGCTGCGTCTTGGACACCTCCAGTCTGTCACGCCCTCTTGTTACCTCCTCCTCCTCCTCCTCCCAGTCCTAAAGCCCCTGGCCCTTCAACTATTGACCTCCAGGGATACCATGATTATCAAAACTAAATCCTCTATGGTATCCAGTAAGATACCATCTCGTTGCGGCTATATTTGTCAACACACTTGTCATGTTACAGCGAGGGCGTCGGGTTGTGGGAGGGCGCTCTCAGGGGTCCAGATGAAAACACACGTAGTCAGTGAACTTGTTGAACATGTGGTTATTATTGTGGCTATATTTGAGGTAATTACTATTCATGGATTTTCCTAGGTGATCAACGCAATAAGTTCAGTAGTTATAAACAAAACCTTCGGTGGGAATCAAAGAAGATATGTTGTGGTTTGTGTCATGTATAATCTCATGTCTCTTAATGCCTTGCCATCATCAGATTCACTTCACTTTAAGCCCCGTATAAGTTTCACGACCCTGTGAGTCTCGGAATGTGGTTCTGAACGTGAGTGTCAGGGAAGTAACTGTAGTGTGATGGCCTCGATGTGTCTCGTGTTTGTATAGTCTTCAACCCACACACTGATGTACCAGCTTCCCCTTTATATACGAATGGTCGACCCTGTTGTGTTTCCTTTAACACGCCCTACAGGAGGCAGCTCATGATCACATCCACTAACCACATGACCTCCAAGCTCTAAGCCACACCCTCACGTAGGATCTGGTACATCCTGCATGTCTCCTAAAACACAAGTTCTCTCCTCTGGACATCCTGTAGTAAGCCAGCTGAACTACCCCTCAGCCAAAACCTCCAAATACGTAAGATTCAGCTCCACTCTGTCCTCTTAAACCTTCCTTCTCGTTTTTTCTAGACGCCCTGCAGAAGACGTGATGTGATGACAGGGAGAAGAAGAACGTGGGAAGAGACACAAGGATAACAAGGGGACTGTGGCACTGGAGGATGTCTGGTAAGTTTGGCCATGATTCAGAGGTGCACGTGCGGCCCGACCCAGGGTGTGGGAGGGAGGCTGAGACGAGGGAGAGGTGATGGTGGAGGAGTTAGGGTGGAGGAGTTAGGGTGGGAGGGGTGATGGTGGAGTAGTTAGGGTGGGAGGGGTGATGGTGGAGGAGTTAGGGTGGGGGCGAAGTGAAGGGTGTTGGAAGGGATGGTTAAGCAGAAAAAGGGACGAAAGCGGAAAATAATGATGATGAATTCTTATAGTGGCTGACAAGAGAACAAAAATACGTAAACAATGAGAGGATTATAAAACTTGAAATCCACGTTCTCTTGTTGATGATAGAGAAATTAACAAAAGAGAAGAATCAATTCTATATCCATAAAGGAAAAAAAAAAACTTATGTTACACAGATTCCAAACAATAATTCAATCATCACCACAACAAACGAGTGTTATCCATTCCATCTTTTGGTCGCTGAATATAGTATAGCAGCTGGTGTTTCCATAACCACTGAGTCTTTCCTTTAACCCTAATATTATGTTCATGGACACAGCTGACACACATGATACACTCTGGTCTTAATTCTTCACTTTCGTCTTTCCTCTTTGTACGTTCACATTGTTCACAACTGTTCAATGGCGAAACCGAAGAAGACCAACAAGGTTATGTAACAGATTGAACGGCCTCCCTCTCTCTCTCAGTGTTCTGTATTTGACCTCCTCAAGTTAAGACAGGTTAAAAGTTAGATTTGGTTAAGTTAAGTAAGGTTAAGTTAAATTACGTCAGTTTTGGTTAAGTTCATATAAGTTCGTTGTCCTCATCTTGTTATTCGTCATTAATGGTTTAGGCTTGTAGGCTCCCTCAGATATCTTTGTTTACATGTCAGTGACCCTTCCCGAGACTCACTTGTCATATAAAAAGTTTATTCTCTTGTTTAAAATCCACACATACAACATACATACATACATACATACATACATACATACATACATACATACGTACATACATACATACGTACATACATACATACTGAGACCATGTTGACACGAGTGAACATTGTGTATACTGAAGAAGTTGAAAATAGATTTACCTTAATATTATTGACTTAAAATCGAGAGAAACAATTAAAAAAAAAAATACAGATACAAGAATATTTGCGGGTACAAGAACAAGTAAGGATACAGGTACAAATGTGATTACAAAAACAGGTAACGGTACAGCAATTTCAGGTAATTACGGGTACAGGTAACGATGCAAGAACGATACATCTAGGAATACAGGGGCGTAATGAAGTACAGGTATAAACACAATTACAGGTAAAAACGACGATACATGTACGTACAGACAGACAGACAGACAGACAGACAGACAGACAGACAAATACAGTATGGAAGAAATATTAGCAAACACGACAAGATCAGGATTACTCAAAACTCTCACTCAAAACATAATACTTAATCCACGTTTTAGTCATTCACTCAAGCGTAATCTTTCCCATGTTCACTCAAGCTTAAGATAATTTTATTCCTTCAGCTGCGAGTTTAATGCACTTATTCAAGCGTAGCGTCAACGTCTTCACTCAAGCGTTAAAGTTCCATATAGTACATGTAAAAACCCACTCAACCGTACATGTTATGGACCCACTCAAGCGTACATGTTATGGACCCACTCAAGCGTACATGTTATGGACCCACTCAAGCGTACATGTTATGGACCCACTCAAGTGTACATGTTATGGACCCACTCAAGCGTACATGTTATGGACCCACTCAAGTGTACATGTTATGGACCCGCTCAAGTGTACATGTTATGGACCCGCTCAAGCGTTGATCAGTCAGGGACATTACTAAGGCTTAACAGGAATAATTAAATGTTTTTCACTTAACTTCACTAAAGTTTCGTGTGTAGTTGTAACAATAAATATTTAGAATTAGAATTATTTGAATTAGAATTCCTGTAATATTATTAGAATTTGTGTTAAAATTAGTATTACAATTTGAATTAAGATTATTATTATTATTAGAATTAGGATATTCAGAATTATTTCACTTATTAGAATTAGAAGTTTACATTCGGATTTAAAGTTACTAAGAGAGACAATTATTTACACGATCAAGATTATGATTTTGTTATTGTGAAAGTATTAGAAAGTGAGAAAGAAAGATAGAGAAATGAGGAAGTGAGGGAGAGTAAGGGGGAGGAAGTGAGAGGGAGGGAGAGTATGGGGGAGGAAGTGAGAGGGAGGGAGAGCATGGGGGAGAAAGTGAGAGGGAGGAGGGATGGGGGAGGAAGTGAGAGGAGGGAGGTATGGGGGAGGAGGTGAGGAGGAGAGCATGGGGAGAAAGTGAGAGGGAGGGAGGTATGGGGAGGAAGTGAGAGGAGGGAGAGCATGGGGAGAAGTGAGAGGAGGGAGAGAGTATGGGGAGGAAGTGAGACGGAGGAGAGCATGGGGAGAGTGAGAGGGAGGGAGAGTATGGGGGAGGAAGTGAGTGAGAGTGTATGGGGAGGAAGTGAGAGGAGAGAAAGCCTGAGAAAAAATGGAGTGAGAGAGGGAAGATGTGAGGGGGAGAGGGAGGGAGGTGGTGAGGAGGGAGGAGGTATGTGAGTGAGGAAAGGAGGAGGAGGGAAGTTAGTGTGAGAGGGAGGGAGGGCGGAGGGAGTGGTGTGGGCGACATCCGGTGGAGGAAACAACTGAAGAGTGGTTTATAGCTGGTGGAGGGAGGGGAGGGGGGGTAAGGGGGAGGAGTAGAAGGAGGAATACTGGTGGCAGGGGGCGTGGGAGGGAGAGGGAGACTGAGGAGAGGGGGGAAAGGAGAAGGGGGAAGAGGAAGGAGTAGGAAGGAGAGAAAGGGGAAGAGGAAGGAGCAGGAAGGAAGAGGGGGAAGGAAAATTTGCAGGAAGGGGGAAAGTGATATAGATAAGATGTATACTCGTACAGTACATAATATCTATCAATGAAAACTACTTTAACCTAACCTAACCAAACCAAACCTAACCAAACCTAACCAAACCTAACCAAACCTAACCAAACATTCTCTAGTCACTGTGTAAAATTCTCTCACTTACTCCAGATAAAAGAGAAGAAAAAACACGTATGAATTTCTTTATGAATCTGGTCTCTGTGTGATGACGTAAATATCCAATCACCTTGAACCATTTCGGGGGAAGATTCTTTAGTGCTCTGGGCCGACGAGGCAGCAGGAGGGACACGCTTAGAGACCTGGGATGATCACACGAGCAGGAGAGTTCTTAGTGGGTGTGTTGACGTAGGGTACTCACTCTCTCTCTCTCTCTCTCTCTCTCTCTCTCTCTTGTTTACTGACTCGGGGGCAGGGAGTTGTTTACTGTCTCGGGAGGAGGGAGGTGTGGGTGTGTGTGTGTGTGTGTGTGTCTGTGTGTGTGTCTGTGTCTGTGTGTGTGTAGCATCCATTAAACCAACACTAGACTCACAACTCGTCTGTCCCTTTAAGGCTGAGGGTTTTTGTCTAGTAAGTCGGATTCAAAGTCACATGATCCACGAACGTCAATATATTTTGTGGTCCTTTTAAACGATGATAAGTAATCACCGTAGAGTTTCAGTATGATATTGACGCCATTCGGGATGTGTTCATTTTAGACTCACACAGACAGACAGACAGACAGACATTCAATCGTATTTCTAGATGGTATCCAGTGCTCAAATCCAAGGGAGTTCTTTGTATATCTATTTACTCGGGGCTTCACATACTAAATCAAGGGTGATATTAACAATGAGGATAGTAGTAGTAGTAGTAGTAGTAGTAGTAGTAGTAATATAAATAATGATAATAATAATACAATTCTAATAAAAAATAATCATAATTTAACATTTCCATTCTGATCACAGTTGATCCGCAAGACGAAAGGAATCAAATGTAAAAAAATAAAATAAAAAAAATAAATTATGACTCGATGAAGAATCGGATGATGGTGGATTAGCGAGAGAGAGAGAGAGAGAGAGAGAGAGAGAGAGATATCTGCCAGGGTCGTGAGAGCGGGAGCGAGGTGGGGGAACAGGTGTTGGTTCCCTGTTTGTCTTTCAAGAGTGATCTCTCTCCTCTCTCTCTCTCTCTCTCTCTCTCTCTCTCTCTCTCTCTCTCTCTCTCCTTTCGTAGAGCACCTCTGTGTTTTGGTGTCAGAACTCAGAACGGACAAGAGTTAGGTTATGGTTAGGTTAGGTTAGGTTGGGTTGGGTTAGGTTAGTGAGGGAGAGGAATGTGATGGTATTGATACTGAGAAAAGTGTTGAGAGGAAGAGGTGTTGGAGAAGGGGAGAAGTGTTGGGGAAGGGGAGAGGTGCTGGAGAAAGGGGGGGAGGTGCTGGAGAAAGGGGAGGTGCTGGAGAAAGGGGAGGTGCTGGTGAAAGGGGACGTGTTGGAGAAGCGAGGGGGGAAGGAAGGAACAGAATCCTTGCCCCAAGCATTATATATCATTTATATTAAAAGTTAAACCTGTAAATTTATGGATCTAATACTCGTTTTATGGTTATGAATAGTGACTGATGTGGCTATAATATCTCTCTACTTCGTTTTACATTCACCCCATTCCTCTCTGCTGCAGTTATCACGAATTTTCTGTTATTCGTTGACGTGTTAACTGACGTGTCTCCCAACATTTGATCTGGTATGCGTCAGTCTCGTTTTCAGCTGTTCATGTTCTCCGTGATGACCTCGTAGTGTTCTTGCGCTCACAGTGTCTCATGTTGGAGGTTGTGTTCCCTTCCTCACCTCCTCAGGGGGTGTTGGCGTGTCTAGACTTGAGACGTCTTCACCACCGACCACCACAACAGCTGAGTGTCAAGTGAACCCTAAGCCTGCATTGTTTCTACTTTGTTCAGTTTAGTTATTTAAATACTGTATATACACATGAATGCTCGAGTCTAAATTCTGTTTAGTTTTCTCAGCCACACAGGACGGTTAAAAGTCGGATTTTTTGCATTGAACCTTATATAATTTAACCAAGAGACTCCCATATAAACTTATAGATCGAGGGAGAAAAACTAACCTAACCTGACACACACACACACACACACACACACACACACCCCTCCTCGTCCAGATAAGCAGTGAATATTACATTAAACCTTCAGTAATTAACGAACGAGGAAGGAAGAGGAAGAAGTGAATGATCGATGTCAGAGAAAGAGGATGTTGATAGTCAGAGAGAGAGAGAGAGAGAGAGAGAGAGAAAGAGAGATAGAGAGAGAGAGAGAATGATAATTTTTAGGGAGAATGAGAGAGAAATGGCCCTCTCTAGCTGTGTCATGGCCCTCTCTAGCTGTGTTATGGCCCTCTCTACCTGTGTCATGGCCCTCTCTAGCTGTGTCATGGCCCTCTCTAGCCGTGTTATAGCCCTCTCTAGCCGTGATGTGTGGCACTGTGCGGTGACGTCAGTGGGAGGGTGCCATAAGTTAAAGGTGTCAGAGGTGATCCCGACTGAGGTGATGTATTACACCCTTCCCCCCTCCCCTCCCCACCTCTCTCTCTCTCACTCTACCCATTTCTGACTACTTTTCGTGTGCTATTCCTTCAATACGTCTAGTTCACCTTAGCAGAACCTGTCATTATTATTACGTTTTAGTTAACAGTTCCAGCTGCCTTGAGTAACTGACTCCTGTAATACCAAACCATGTCAATACACCGAGTCAATACGTGACATGTCAACCCAGCCACATGTCCTGCCCCTCTCATACCCTTTTCCCTCCCACTTCCCCTACATGTCTTGCCCCTCCCACCTCTCTTACATGTCCTGCCCCTCCCCACCTCTCCTGCGCCTTCCTGCCCCTCCCCTCTCCTACATGTCCTGACCCTCCCACGTGTCTTGCCTCCCACCTCTCCTACATCCCTGCCCCTCCCCACCTCTCCCTATATGTCCTGCCCTCCCACCTCTCCTACATCCCTGCCCCTCCCCACCTCCTACATCCCTGCCCCTCACCTCCCCATCCCTGCCCCTCCCCTCTCCCTACATGTCCTGCCCCTCCCCACCTCTCCTACATCCTGCCTCCCACCTCTCCTATATGTCTGCCCCTCCCACCTCTCCCCTCCCATGCCTGCCCCTCCCACCTCTCCCCTACATACCCTGCCCTCCCCACCTCTCCCTACATGTCCTGCCCTCCCCACCTCTCCCTACATGTCCTGCCCCTCCCCCTCTCGCCCCCAGAGCCACGCAGTAGGTGAGGTGAAGTGTGCAATAACCAGGTCATGGCTGTGAGGGCAGTCATGTGACGGTATGTAAACAGTGCCAAGGGGCCATACATGGTGCCACGTGACCAGTGCTCTAAATTGTGTCATAACCGTGTCATTACTGTGCCGAAATTAACAGTGCTAGTACTAGTGTCATTACTAACGTCATCATCTTTGTCATAATTAGTAGCATCAATAGTGCCATCATTAGTGTCGTTTTTAGCGCCATTGACAAGTGACAACGCCAATACACATCAGTGTCACCGCCGATACCTGCCTAATGTCGTGACCTTTCATTCACATTCCTCCAATTGTCTGAAAGGAGATATTGAAAAAAATCGGATAAAACTGAGGGGGGGATAGATGCTGATGACGGATGTGGGTAGAGAGAGAGAGGAGAAGAGGAGGAGGGGGGGTGACCGAGAAGAAGGTGGAGGATGTGAAAACATAGCCAGAGCCGCAGCGAGTGGTAGACAATGTAATCTAACTCTCCGGGATGTAGCGAAGGCATTTGACAAAGTCTGGCACGACGGTCTAAAATATAAGATCCTCCAACTCGGACCTCCCACCAACATTGAAAAGCTGCTTTGCAACTTTCTTGACGGCAGAAATGCCAGACTGAGGGTAGGACAACACACAGGAGAGACCTTCCCACTCATGAGTGGAGTCCTTCAGGGGAGCGTCCTCTCCCCCACCCTATATATTATCTACACAAATGACACCCCGCCTCCCACTAAAATAGGTAACGAAGATATTATGTATGCAGATGACATCACTCAAATAACAACACATCGAGGAAAGTCGCGAGCGTTACAGGTCGACAACACCAGGCGGGAATTAGAAAGGGTAAATAATTACGAAAAACAATGGAAAATCCAAACCAGTCTCCCGAAATTCACAGTGATACCCTTATGCAGAAGGAAAACCCATCCATTAGTAACCAATAATGCCCAGATAGAATACAAAAGCAGAGGCACCCTCCTGGGCCTACATATATCCACGACAGGTTACTCCCATCATGTCCACACCAGGAAGGAAAAAGCAAGAAGAGAGCTGAGAAAACTATACCGCTTTAAAGCGCTTCCTGAGAAAATAAAACTCCGCCTGGTGACATCAATTATCACACCGATATTAACTTACCCAGCAGTACCTCTTCATACTATGAGCACCACTCAAATATTAAAATTACAGGTGGTCCAAAATGTAGCCCTAAGATTCGTCACAGGTGAAAGATACCCCTTCACCAGAACCACAGCCGAGATACATAGAGACCTGAGAATAAAACCCATCAACCAGCAGCTGCACACCCTGGCCAGCAGAGTCTGGCAAAAGATAGAACGATTAGAGCAAGAACTCCTTCAAAGACTCTCACCAGATAACGACAACAACCATACATGGTTCCCAAAAAGTTACCAAATCTCAAAAGGTCCATTACCAGCCCCGATCTACACGGCCAGGCAATAGACCAGCATCCACCAGTAGGGTCGGCTGAATATGAAATAAGGCCCTCAAAACACCCATATATGGGACAGGGTAGGATCTCTAGTGCCTGTACCGACAGACAATAACTAACCCATGACACAACCCTAACACACTATTAGCTTAGCTAACCTACAGCAGGGCGGTCAGCCCGCCCTCTCTTACCTCCTCCTAAATTTCTTCAATTTCTCAACTATGACTTCCTTCCCCCACCTCTAATCTTCTTTCACCACTCATTTCTCTAAAAAGAAGAGGGGGGTGATGTTGGATGGGGAGGTGATTGGACGTCAAGGAAGCAGCCATATTCCTTTGTGATTTACATAACATGACGTAGATATTTTTAGGACGAGAGACGTGTGGTGACGAGGTGTTGTAGGAAGCGACAGAGAATACAGTAATGATAACAAGACTAACAAAACCCATGCCCCACCACATACATGGTCCCAACCCACACTCTGAACCGCGAGTCTAACCCACACTCCCTCCACCCCATAAGTCAAACCCTCACACCTTTTATATCCCAGCCCACACACTTCTTTAACTCCTAGTCCTCACGTCCACATCAACCCACACGTCTAGCCAACATACCAAGCTCCAACATACCCTTGTCCAGTCCACATGCCCACATACACCCAGCCTACACGCCAAGCTCAAAGACACGCCCACCACACACCACGCTCTCACCAGCCAACAGTTGTTTATCCGTGACAGCTGTTCAGTGTTATTACTTTCCACCAGCCTGAGTTCTCTCTCTAACTAACTATCGCATCCCACACACACACACACACACACACACATTTTTTATGGCCTTAAGCTAGCAATATAAAACCTGATATTTACATTACATTACACATCGTCAGTAAAGCCGCGTCGACCATGATCTACTTTAGGGATTTCTTCCATGTAGACAGACCTTTCTCTATGTATGTATGTATGTATGTATGTATGTATGTATGTATGATATATGCTGCGCCTTAAGCTTTAGTGTATGATAACTTAATCCCTTGAGTATGATAACTTAATCCCTTGAGTACATGTGACTGACTGGAAATAGTGTCTCCCGTTATTGTAGATCAGTAAGTTATTTGAACGTATATTATGACCTATGTTTAATGGTATTGAAGATGAAAGCTTAAGGACATGTTGAAAGATACCGCAAAAATATTCTCTCTCTCTCTCTCTCTCTCTCTCTCTCTCTCTCTCTCTCTCTCTCTGTCAATTTAGTTTTTATTGCCACAATCAAGTTTGTAAGGCTGTCTGTCTGCTTGTCTGTTTATCTGTCTGTTCGCAACACGAGCCAATAACAGATGACGCCAACCTATAACACTCGTTCTAATAGGCTGACCTTGACTAAACTACCCCCACCCCTCTTCCCCCACCCTTTCCCTCACCCCCACCCCTCACCCCCACCCCCTTCCCTCATCCCCTCCCATGGTATTATTATCATTATGAAGTCAGAAAGTTCAGAGGTGAGGTGGATGACGTCAGTAAGGTTATACGTGTCATTATTATTATTATTATTATTATTATTATTATTATTATTATTATTATTACCTACATCAACTACTTCAGGCAACATACAAAACCATTCTTAAACTAACATAAGAACAGACTCAAAACTAAGTAGTTCCCCCAGAAAAAGGAATTCAGATGACAGTAGTCACCCCTTAGAGCTCTTATTATCCGTTTTCTTCATACAAAAAGTTACCTGTGATTGGGTATTTTTCCAGTGTCGAGTTAAATGCTCTGTAATGCCTTAAGACTATGCCTACGCTCTGTAATGCCTTAAGACTATGCCTACGCTCTGTAATGCCTTAAGACTATGCCTACGCTCTGTAATGCCTTAAGACTCTGCCTATAAGAATGTAAATGACTAGATTCTTGCTTTAGAAATTCTCGGGAAGGATTAAAGTTGTTTTCTGTTCGTGTGTTGGTCATTAACCTTCAACCCTGAGTCCAGTGGTCATATTACTACACACACACACACACACACACACACACACATATTCGAAACGTAAACATATCTTAATGTGTACGTGTCCCCCCCTTCCCGTCTAGTAAGTGCAGTGTCCAGAAGAGGGTGTGCGTGGCCTCCTCCTCCTCCTCCTCCTCCTCCTTCCTCTCCTCCTCCTTCCTCTCCCTCCTCCTCCTCTCCCCTCCTCCTCCTCCTCCTCCTCCTCTCCTTCCCCCCCTTCCCCTAATTGTTTGTTCGTCATTTGTTTCTTCCTGTTCTTGATGCTTGTAATCTTCCATCTCTCTCTCCTTTGTGTCTGTCTGTCTGTCTGTCTGTCTGTATGAATACGTTGGGAAAGACAGGTAAATAAATAATTCGATAGAAATACAGACAGACAGACAGGCAGATAGATAGATAGATAGACAGATAGATAGATAGACAGATAGTGAAAATCTGAGTAAATTTAAAGTTTGAAATTCCCGGCAGGACGCTCGTGAAGGTGTTCAGTTAGCTTAACAAGACGGAACTCAGACCAGAAGTGTACACGACGGAAGAGGGGGGGGGGAGGGAAGGAGGCAGGAGGGAGAGAAGAGGAAAGGAAAGGAGGAGAAGGAAGAGGAGGAGGAGGAGGAGGAGAGGACAAGGAAGAGGAGGAGGAACGAGAATAAACAGAAAAGAGGAAGGGGTTTTAGCAGGTGGAGGAGGAGAAGAAGGGGATGAGGAGGAGAAGAAGAGGAGTCGTCTGGGTCGTGGCCGCCAGGGAGTGTAAGAGAGACCTCCCCCTCCCTCTCATCCATCTTTTTCCCCTCCTTTTCCTCTACCCTTCCCACCCCTCCTTTCTGTCTCTAAATCGTCTTTCGCTGTCAGTGTAGAGAGAAAGAGAATAAGAAGCAGAGAAAGAGAGAGAGAGAGAGATAGGTACGGTTAGCAATACACCCTTTCCTTCCTCACTTTCTTCCTGCCTCCATTCCTTCCTTCCTTCCTTCCTTTCTGCCTCCCTCCCTCCCTCCCTTCTCATCAAGACCGAAGAGCGAGAGTAGGAGGTATGACAGGCCCCAACATTCATCTCATCCTAGCCGTCAGCCAGGCAGGAACACCAGTAAATACGCTGACGAACACTACAACAGGAACGTATGTGAAGAACGACAGACGGGAGTGATAACTAAGACTGACGTAGCAACAGTAACAGCAACAGCGGCGGTAACAGGAACTGACCAGAGAATTGACATCAACGAGCAATTCACATCGGGGCCAAACTACAAGAGCAACAGTAGTAACAGTAACACAAGTAACAACACCAGCAACACTGACAATAACAACAGTAACACCAGGAGAGTCAACAGAAGGAGGAACATCGACAACAGTATAAGAGTGAGGGCAATAATAGCAGCATGACAGACATCTCCTCCGCTGGTCTCAATGCCACACATAATCCCATCATCAGATCAGTGTCTTGTGGATGTAAATTTGACCCCGCGATCTCCTCCTCTTGAAGGCCAAATATTGCCTGCGTGGTGTAACCCGAGTCAAGCGTGGGTGTACAAGGCAGTGACATAGACGTCCCATTATAAACACAAATATATCGCTGGTGTACGAGACAGAGGAACAGAGTTGGAGAATATTAGTCTGGCGTAGATCTGGCGAATGTATATTTCAAGTAAGCCCTTCCCCAAATGTTTCTTTGCCGGTTGAAAAAGAACGCCAGACGCAGTTGATTACTTGACCTGGCCTTTGTGTGGGGATGGGGTGGGGAAGGGTAATATTTTCTTAATTGTCAATCCAAATGATTGATTTTTGTGTTGCCGGTTTGAGAGAATCGAGAATAATTGTATTGCTACAGGTCGCAACACCGGTGCAAGAGATTGTAGTTCACTCAGTCTTCACTCTTTATGACGCGAAGAATGTCTGAAAAAAATTTACGAGACGGACTGAAGTGTTTGCGTCTGTGTTGACAAAGTTATGCCTGACATTTAGTTGTGTCCAAGGGCTAACCTGTCTCAGTAAACTAACGTCATAAAACTTCTTGACAATGGGATGTTTTATATGTGTTAAACGCTACTGAAACCATCCAAACATCACCAACACAACTGTAAATACTCTTCTACGTGACTCATAGTTGTAAACAGAAGATTGTAAGCCTTCCAACAGTGCAGTTTATCGTCTTAGCTGTGAATATAAGAACATAAACTATCAAACGCAACTACAGTACTTATAGTCCGTCCAGTGTATTCAGAGATATACGCTACAGGTTATGAGTTGTGAGATGCTACAGGTTATGAGTTGTGAGGCGCTACAGGTTATGAGTTGTGAGATGCTACAGGTTATGAGTTGTGAGATGCTACAGGTTATGAGTTGTGAGACGCTACAGGTTATGAGTTGTGAGACGCTACAGGTCATGAGTTGTGAGATGCTACAGGTTATGAGTTGTGAGACGCTACAGGTTATGAGTTGTGAGACGCTACAGGTCATGAGTTGTGAGGCGCTACAGGTTATGAGTTGTGAGACGCTACAGGTTATGAGTTGTGAGACGCTACAGGTCATGAGTTGTGAGATGCTACAGGTTATGAGTTGTGAGATGCTACAGGTTATGAGTTGTGAGACGCTACAGGTTATGAGTTGTGGATGCTACAGGTTATGAGTTGTGTGAGGCGCTACACAGGTTATGAGTTGGCTGAGGCGCTACAGGTTATGGGTTGTGAGATGCTACAGGTTATGAGTTGTGAGACGCTACAGGTTTATGGTTGTGGGGCGCTACAGGTTATGAGTTGTGAGGCGCTACAGGTTATGAGTTGTGAGATGCTACGGTTATGAGTTGGCAGACGCTACAGGTCATGAGTTGTGAAGACGCTACAGGTTATGAGTTGTGAGACGCTACAGGTCATGAGTTGTGAGACACTTCTGGAGTCATGAGTTGTGAGACGCTACAGGTCTCGCCCAGAGTTGTGAGACGCTACAGGTCATGAGTTGTGAGACACTACAGGTTATAGGTTGTGGACGCTACAGGTCATGAGTTGTGAGACGCTACAGGTCATGAGTTGTGAGACCTTTGGGTTATGAGTTAATGAGACAGCTACAGGTTATGAGTTGTGAGACGCTACAGGTTATGAGTTGTGAGACGCTACAGGTTATGAGTTGTGAGACGCTACAGGTCATGAGTTGTGAGACGCTACAGGTCATGAGTTGTGAGGCTCTGTAAGTTAATTAATTCCCAGGTGGTAACATAAGGGATAATAACGTTAACCAGACGTAGAGAAGAAAAAATTAACACTTATAAAACTTGGTCAATTACTCAACAAGATTATTAACACACACACACACACACACACACACACACACACACACACACGTATATTCATCTCTGTATTAAGTGATGTAACAAGGCAGATTAAGAGAACTGGTTTGTGTACCTGAATCAAAACAATGACTCCGTTATAATCTTTGGTTGAATATTATTATCTTGCAGCATATAAGACGTGAGTACTGAGGAGTGTAGGTTAGGGTAGGTTAGAGTAGGTTAGAGTAGGTTAGGTTAGGTTTGCGTCACTCCTTCCTCCTTTACTCCACACCTTCCTTACTTTACTCCACACCTTCCTTACTTTACTCCACACCTTCCTTACTTTACGCCACACCTTCCTTACTTACTTTACTCCACACCTTACTTACTTCACGCTGACGAGGGATTAAGGAGGACAAGGCGATGAGGGAGCATCGTCCTCTCCATACGCCCCCCTTCTCCGCACCCTCCTCTCGCACGCCCTCCTCTCGCACGCCCTCCTCTCCCACGCCCCCCCCCTCTCGCACGCCCTCCTCTCCTTTCCCCCTCCACCTCTCTTGCGCCCTCCTCTCGCACGCCCTCCTCTCGCACGCCCCCTTCTTGACTACTCCCTCCTCTGGTACATCACTCTATCACACTCAATCATTTCACACGCCATCTCACCTCTGGCACACGCCTTTTCACCTCTCTCTCTCTCTCTCTCTCTCAGTACAGCAACAGGGGGACAAATGCACCAATAAAACACCATTACAGTGTCACAATGTATCAATAGGACGTCAGGGTTACCCATGAAGTACCATTACAGCACCAATACATCAATTATATGACCCTGAGCACCATTACAGCACCAATACATCAATTACATGACCCTGAGCACCATTACAGCACCAATACATCAGTTTCATGACCTGAGCACCATTACAGCACCAATACATCAATTTCATGACCCTGAGCACCATTACAGCACCAATACATCAATTACATGACCTTGAGCACCATTACAGCACCAATACATCAATTACATGACCCTGAGCACCATTACAGCACCAATACATCAATTACATGACCTTGAGCACCATTACAGCACCAATACATCAATTACATGACCCTGAGCACCATTACAGCACCAATACATCAATTACATGACCCTGAGCACCATTACAGCACCAATACATCAATTACATGACCTTGAGCACCATTACAGCACCAATACATCAATTACATGACCCTGAGCACCATTACAGCACCAATACAACACATACATACAGACGACCACCACAACCTAAGCACCACAATGACATCATTTAACCTAGTGCACCAGCATGGCGTCCCGGCTGGCGTCAGGGGGGCGTGAGGCAGCCAATGACCTGTCGCACACACACACACACACACACACACACACACACACACACAGGGACAGCCCTTGGTGAAGATATTTTATGTCGTTTATGGTAATGTAGAGCAATATGTATTTAGGATGTTTCTGTCTGTCACTGTTTCCGTCTGTCTGTCTTGTCTGTCTATCACACTTTCCGTCTGTCAGTCTGTCGGCCTCTCCATCACGCGAATCATTACCAGTTTCAAAGTTACCCATCAACAACCGATGACTCTAATGACAGTACAAACATTACAGTAGAGAACGGGAGGAGGGGAGGAGCCATATTTTAACCATGTATAGGGTGTTGTGACCTTGACCTCTATAGACCAAGGTCACAAAGGTCATACCTTCCAAAATCTCTCATTTGCAGCTGAAGTCAATTTGCTCAAAAACTTATGAAGGATTTTGTATTTTAAAATGAAATCTGATTTGACGTTTTTTATCATTATTATTATTATTATTATTACTATTATTATTGTTGTTGATGACGCTCTTGTTGTTGTTGTTGTTGCTTCTTTTACGGATCATTAAACGCCACTACAGCACCACAAACCACATTAAAACATTAAAGTTACCAACGATCAAACACCTCTAACCACCGATAGTTGCCACAAATCACCACTAACTACCACTTACACCACTAGCTATTACTAATAAAGTATTTAGCAACACATGCAGCCACTGCTCACACCACTAACCATCACTTATTCACTAACTACCACTTATTTCACTAACCACCACTAACTACCATTTCACTAACCACCACAAATTACTACTAACCACCACTAACAACCATAGACGACCACTAACTACCATTGACTTCTAAAAGCTAACCTTAACCACCACTAACAAGGCAACTAGTCAGATGTAATCACCAGGAGGCGCTAAGTGCATCACCAGGCGCGGTAATGTGAGAGAGAGAGAGATAATCTAGAAGCAGGATGTCTAATACTCTCTCTCTCTCTCTCTCTCTCTCTCTCTCTCTCTCTCTCAAACTGTGTAACCAAATCATTGTGTAGTGGTAAACCAATTAAGGAATAGTTAATATCACTTTATTAATTCCTCATCATCTCGAGTTTTAAAATAGAAGAAAATTTAAGTTAAAAAAATCAATATCTTTTTTATCTCTCGTCGATTTTGATGGAGAATAGATCGTTCAGGTCCAGATGTATGTTATAGTAAAAGGTAGAGGTAGGGTGAAAGTTTTCAACAGGAGGCACCTCAAGGCATTTGAAAACTTTCACCCACGTAGTCTACGTTCCATCCTCCGAGTTCGCTGGGAAGACAAGAGAACAAATGCCATTATTCTTGCTGACACCAACTGTAGGAGCACCGAGGCTACCATTATCCATGAACAACTACGCTGGACTGGCCATGTTACCCGCATGGACGACAGTAGACTGCCAGAGCAGCTACTTTACAGTCACCTAACGAATAGTAAACGTAACGCTGGCGGGCAACTGAAAAGGTTTAGGATAGTCTTAAGACAAACCTGAAAAAGTGCCAAATCGACCCCCTCACCTGGGAGACGATTACTCCACACAGTAACGCTTAGAGGAGCACCACACGAGATGTTGATACTTTCGAGTAAGCCCGACTGCAAACCGAGGCAGACAAGCGCTAACGCTGGGAAGACGCTGCCGCTGCCCCTCCCGCACTAGATGTAGCCCTCCACATGTGTAACATCTGTGGAAGACCCTGCCGGTCCCGTATTGGCCTCTTTAGTCACCTCAGAGCTCACCAACGAAGGTGACATCCCTAATAACTCATATCTTTGTATCATAACTGGATAATCGTCATACTTGATTCCGAGTGACAGCAAAGCAGTAGTAGTGTGTTTTTTGTTTTTTTTTACGAGTATTAGCCCACCCGGGCACAGGTCACTGACCCACATCGGGGCTCGGGGGGCGAAAATGTAATAGTAATAATAATTCATAGTAAATAAAATTTATTATAAAAAGTAAAATAAAATATTAATGTTAATAATAATAATAACAACACTGTGATAATAATAATAATAATAATAATAATAAGAATAATAATAAATACAAGGAAATACATGAATGAAAAAAAATCAATAGTGAGAAACGCTATATGTATGTTGTGTTGTTAATAGTAAGAGAAACAATTGAGACCCTGCAATTGTGTGTAAATGAGGCAGAGAGTCAGATCAGCAACCTGGGACTTGGTCACAATTTTCGTGATGCCATATGGGACAACACATTATGCTTCCACTATCTTCCCAGGCGGTAGTACCTCCACTGTTTGGTAGCAGGACACGCTAAGACGAACAATATAAACGGCACTAGCACTAATCGAGAGTTCCATCACGATGAACAAAATATAAAAGGACAAGACAAAAAGTGAACCTAAGCACCAACTAACGACAATACACGACACTAGAGGGTCTTAACCTCTCAAGCAGCCTCACAGAGAAACTAACGACAATACACGACACTAGAGGGTCTTAACCTCTCAAGCAGCCTCACAGAGAAACTAACGACAATACACGACACAAGAGGGTCTTAACCTCTCAAGCAGCCTCACAGAGAAACTAACGACAATACACGACACAAGAGAGTCTTAACCTCTCAAGCAGCCTCACAGAGAAACTAACGACAATACACGACACAAGAGGGTCTTAACCTCTCAAGCAGCCTCACAGAGAAACTAACGACAATACACGACACAAGAGGGTCTTAACCTCTCAAGCAGCCTCACAGAGAAACTAACGACAATACACGACACAAGAGGGTCTTAACCTCTCAAGCAGCTTCACAGAGAAACTAACGACAATACACGACACTAGAGGGTCTTAACCTCAAGCAACCTCACAGAAGGAAACTAACGACAATACACGACGCAAGAGGGTCTTAACCTCAAGCAGCTTCACAGAGAAACTAACGACCAATACACGACACAAAGAGAGGGTCTTAACCTCTCCAAAGCAGCTTCAGAGAAACTAACGACAATACACGACACTAGAGGGTCTTAACCCTCAAGCAACCTCACAGAGAAATAACGACAATACACGACACTAGGTGTCTTAACCTCTCAAGCAGCCTCAGAGAAACTAACGACCAATACACGACACAAGAGGGTCTTAACCTCAAAGCAGCCTCACAGAGAACTAACGACGTACACGACACTAGGGGTCTTAACCTCTCCAAGCAGCCTCACAGAGAAACTAACGACAATACACGACACAAGGAGGTCTTAACCTCTCAAGCAACCCTCACAGAGAAACTAACGACAATACACGACACAAGAGGTCTTAACATCTCAAGCAACCTCTGAAGAAACTAACGTGTACACGACACAAGAGGGTCTTAACCTCTCAAGCAGCCTCACAGAGAAACTAACGACAATACACGACACTAGAGGTCTTAACCTCTCAAGCAGCCTCACAGAAAACTAACGGCAATACACGACTGAGAGAGGTCTTAACCTCTCAAAGCAGCCTCAGAGAAACTAACGACAATACACGACACAGAGGTCTTAACTCTCAAGCAGCTTCACAGAGAAACTAACGACAATACACGACACTAGAGGGTCTTAACCTCTCAAGCAGCTTCACAGAGAAACTAACGACAATACACGACACTAGAGGGTCTTAACCTCTCAAGCAGCTTCACAGAGAAACTAACGACAATACACGACACAAGAGTGTCTTAACCTCTCAAGCAGCCTCACAGAGAAACTAACGACAATACACGACACAAGAGTGTCTTAACCTCTCAAGCAGCCTCACAGAGAAACTAACGACAATACACGACACAAGAGGGTCTTAACCTCTCAAGCAGCCTCACAGAGAAACTAACGACAATACACGACACAAGAGAGTCTTAACCTCTCAAGCAGCCTCACAGAGAAACTAACGACAATACACGACACAAGAGGGTCTTAACCTCTCAAGCAGCCTCACAGAGAAACTAACGACAATACACGACACTAGAGGTCTTAACCTCTCAAGCAAACTCACAGAGAAACTAACGACAATACACGACACTAGAGGGTCTTAACCTCTCAAGCAAACTCACAGAGAAACTAACGACAATACACGACACTAGAGGGTCTTAACCTCTCAAGCAGCCTCACAGAGAAACTAACGACAATACACGACACTAGAGGGTCTTAACCTCTCAAGCAGCCTCACAGAGAAACTAACGACAATACACGACACAAGAGGGTCTTAACCTCTCAAGCAAACTCACAGAGAAACTAACGACAATACACGACAATAGAGGGTCTTAACCTCTCAAGCAAACTCACAGAGAAACTAACGACAATACACGACACTAGAGGGTCTTAACCTCTCAAGCAGCCTCACAGAGAAACTTTAATGAATTCACCAGCATAAACGGCACAACCACCCTTCAAAACAACACAACACTCCTTCAAAACGACAAAAGCTGTGCAAAGCGACACAACACCATCTCTTGAGCTACAGGACACTCTCTTGACATTAATGACCTGACCTCTTCCTTCAAGAGCCTCATAAAACCAGACTTAAACTCTCGTCAACAGCACAGAGGTCAACACACAGATCGGGTTTTAACACTACTCTGAGATAAAACATAAAACACATCGTGAGGGGAAGAGATCTTTTTTTTTATGAGAATCTGATTTTATTATTTCTTTTAATGTATTATTAGATAGATGAAGAGGGAGGCAATCTCTTCAGTGTGAGGATTCTAAACCCTTGAGTACGATGACACTAATCCCTTGTGTACAAAGATTAATCCCTTGAGTACAAAGATTAATCCCTTGAGTACGAAGATCCTAATCCCTTGAGTACAAAGACACTATTCCCTTGAGTACGAAAACACTAGTCCCTGAGTACTAAGACCCTAACCCCTTTAACTACGAAAACACTAATCCCTTGAGTACCAGGGGTAAATGTCTACATATTCAAAGTTTGGTTAGAATTAAAACACTAATTAAAAAAAATAATTCCACATAAACCCAGAGACTGAATCTACAATATAGTATTTGTACCGAGTTAAGACGTTACCATTTTTAATAACTAAATAAACAGATAAAAAACCATTACCTCATGACAGTAGCTTAACTTCTTCACTTCGGGGACCCACTCAGCTCAGAGGCGTCCCCGCGCATAAAGTGTTAAGTGAGAAATGTTGTCCTAGCGGTTTTCTCGGGTAGTCTTTAGCTGTATTGACTTACTGCTTACCAATGTTTGTATACTTGTACGAATCTATCTCACGTGATAGTCACAAAAGAAGTTTATTGGTAGAAAGGTTTATATAAGTGTAACAGTATAAGTCTTGAAAATATAAATAAGAATCTAAAAAAATACCATATATAGAAAAGTTAGATATATTGAAGGGGTGACTATTATAACCGAACTCTCCTCCTAGCCTGATATATTGATTTTTTTTAATTCACATGCCAGCTGACAGTTAAAATATTTGTAACTTAATAATATACGATTACTTTGACAAAAAAAATCGTAATATCAGATTACTTTGAAATCCACGGAACAACACCACACTGTTGAGAAGTACTGTCAGGGAAAGTATCGTTCCAGCCTGCCTCGATACTGACTCAGTTTAACCCTTGTTTGTGTGGGTGAAAAGTGTATGTGGTGGGTCCGTGAAAGGTGTACAGTATGTGGTGGGTCCAATACAACACACTGAAGAACATTAAACTCTCGGTACTGCACTTAACCTCCTGTCATCTAAGGTAAGGTACCCATTTACAGTTGGGTCGACTAGGGGTGCCATAAACGCAAGCCAGAGACAGGTGTTTGTGTCACCAATTAGCATTAGTCGGCTCTCAATCCCACCCTCGCCGTAATTCCGTGTTTACATTGTCTCTATTGCATCCCAACCTGAAGGCTTCTACACCAACACAGTCATACAGTCTACCAGCTGACACCAACAGTCATCGAGTGAACGTGGAGGAAGTACATTTTTATATTATCATTTGATCGCCATCTTCACTATACAGAGTTTTTGACAGTATAAGCGGCGAACAGCTCAATACCCTGTACACCCTCAGCCAGGGTTGTCAGGATGCCAGTCCTACATCTTGCGAATCTGTTCCACTACCACATAACACACCCAGTTATAAATCCTATGCTCGACTCTTTGCTGCTAGTATATCAGACAACCCAGTGTAGAAGTGTAAAATCAAACCTCGGCCCCTCAAAACTCTAGGCTGGGTGGTCCCCCTAGCGGTCAGGGCCCGGATTCACTAGAGTTTTTGCGTTAATTCGATCCTCGTGGACCAAACTGATGCTAAGAGACAGTATCTAGGTAAGGCAGAGTCTCGGTGAAATCTTGGAGATATTTTTTACCTCAAGGCTTCGTAAGTGGACCATAGACAGTAGATACGCCCTTGAAGTCCTTATTAGGAGAACACAACTTAAGCACCTTTGAGAATACTGCCTCGGGTGTTAAGATCAAAATTTCAGTGTAAATGTTGTTTTTTTCTCAACAAATTTAATGGTTTAGTGAGATGTGATCTTGTTTCTTTATGTTTTAGTGAGATGTGATCTTGAAATTCTTTGCTGGGAATAAAATTTAACGTAGGAACTTGTGAGAATTGCGTGGGTGTTGTTAGTTAGGGCTTGCTGAAGTCTCTGCCTCTTCAACTTATTCCCCAGGTTAAGTGTTGAATGTGTTGAGTCTAGACGCTTGTTGGCGGGAACAGTTTACGAGCGTGAGGGGGACGTATGAGTGGCTCGTGACATGCCACTAAAGTAATCACTACCAGTTACCGAGACCCTTTTTAAGATTCACTGAAGAAAACGCCGCCAATGGAAGGATTATTTTGAGTGACTCGTGGTGTTGGATAGTTGTGAGGTGGGAGGCGGTGAACTCTCTCTCTCTCTCTCTCTCTCTCCCTCCCTCCCCGAGGTTTCACCACTTAGCATAGGAGCGAGGGAATTTTCCTAGCCTTTCTCTGGCATGAGCTGGCAAGACACTACACAAAAAAATCACTCTGGCCTTGAAATTATAACAAGCATCTTACCCACTTATGTTGTGAGGTAAGTAACATACTAACCTTCCATATGTGGTGAGGTCACGACATGTCATTGCTAGTGGACGACTCATGGCATAAGTGTTGTGAGTTTATAACACACCAACAGCAACCCCCGCGTCGCTAGATCATGTTACGCCGAGACGCTCAAAAGCTGGGTGCAAATCCCTTGTGTAACTGATGCGTATATTACCGTAATCTAAACACTTCATCTCACGCTACTTAGAACACAAAATATCTCGTAGTTTGAGAGAGACAGATACGAGAGACTTGTCCTATGTTAAGTATATTTTAAGAATTAAAATATCTCCTTGGTTGAATTGGTCGTAACTCAAATCGTAAAAAAAATCGTATTTTAAGTGAAAAGACCACTCGAAGTCTGGGTGAAAAACGTCTTAGTCTATATGTAATTTCATTCTCGTAGTTTGATTAATTTCTCATAGTACAATTAAATTATCTTATCATATCGTAGTACATAACATATATCGTAAGGTAAAAATTCAAAATCCTGGTATTCTTCACGTTAAACCATTGTAGTCTGCAGTTAAACCTCTAGTAGTCTTGTATTCCACTTTAAAGCCTACTAATAAACCATCGTAGTCCATTGTTGAATTTATCGTAGTTTAAGATTAGACGAGGAAGAGCTTCACGCCCGTATTATTAAACAACATCTTCCCTTGAAGAGGGTCGTCGTGTTTCAATACGAGTTTTAAGCGAAATGAGTCCTGAGGGACACCGCAGTACAGTACTTAACGGGGTGGTGTGGCGGTGAAATGTACTAATTCCAATATTATACATACTTGAAGTTTACCATTTAAATACTCGGAGTTTACCCTTTAAATACTCGTAGTCTACCCTTTAGATACTCTTAGTCTACCCTTTAGATACTCGTAATTTACCCTTTAAATACTCGTAGTCTAGTACAACTTAACCCCTTGAGTAAGATGGTTTAACCCCTTGAGTAAGATGGTTTAACCCCTTGAGTAAGATGGTTTAACCCCTTCAGTAAGATGGTTTAACCCCTTCAGTAAGATGGTTTAACCCCTTCAGTAAGATGGTTTAACCCCTTCAGTAAGATGGTTTAACCCCTTTATCCTGTTTTCTTTCTGAATGCGATGATGTCATATTCAAGGAGTAACATGGTGTGTGGGCGTCAGCAGTAGTTAACATGGTGTGTGGGCGTCAGCAGTAGTTAACATGGTGTGTGGGCGTCAGCAGTAGTTAACATGGTGTGTGGGCGTCAGCAGTAGTTAACATGGTGTGTGGGCGTCAGCAGTAGTTAACATGGTGTGTTGTCATGGTGTGTAGGTGTCAAGTAGTATCGTCAGGTAGTGGGTGTCAGCAGTAGTATCATGGTGTGTGGGTGTCAGCAGTAGTTAACATGGTGTGTGGGTGTCAGCAGTAGTTAACATGGTGTGTGGGCGTCAGCAGTAGTTAACATTGTGTGTGGGTGTCCGCAGTATTATCATGGTGTGTGGGTGTCAGCAGTAGTTAACATGTTGTGTGGGTGTCAGCAGTAGTATCATGGTGTGTGGGCGTCAGCAGTCCGCCGGTCTCATTAGAAGTTTCCTCACAAGAACAAAAAGTTTATCAGTGTCTTATTAATTATTTGTGGTGAACCGAACAACAGTCGCTCACCACAAATCTCTTTTGACAGAACTTAATATTTCTTCTTAATTTTCCTCGTATGTTTTATTAGATTCACAGTTTACAAGAAGGTCTCTCTCTTTCGATCAATATTTGCTGTTGGAAATCAAAACAGCCCGTCGTGTGTGTTTGTTTGTGTTGTGTGTTGTGTGTGTGTGTATGTGTGTGACTCTCCGCCCCAATCTTCTGCTCGACGCATTTGGACCAAGATAAAGCAGAGAGGAAGATGGCGGACCTAAGAAACCCGAGCTTTGGGTAGTCTGGCGGCCACATATAATGACTCGTGTTCCCAGACGTCCTGCACACACATCAACAACACACCCCATTACCCCTCCTTACTCCATCCCTCCCACACCCCATTACCCCTCCTTACTCCATCCCTCCCACACCCCATTACCCCTCCTTACTCCCTCCCCAACCCCCTTACCCCCTTACTCCATCCCTCCTTCACCTCTTACCCCTCCTTACTCCATCCCTCCCACACCCCATTACCCCTCCTTACTCCATCCCTCCCACACCCCATTACCCCTCCTTACTCCATCCCTCCTTCACCTCTTACCCTCACTTACTCCATCCCTCCTTCACCTCTTACCCCCACCCTCCATCCCTCCCTCACCCCATGCCCTCCTTACTCCCATCCCTCCCTCACCCCTTACCCTCCTTACTCCATCCTCCCACACCCCTTACCCCCACCTCCATCCCTCCCCTCACCCCTTACCCCTCCTTACTCCATCCTCCCCAACCCTACCCCCACTTACTCCCATCCCTCCATTCCACCACCCCACCCCCGCCTCCCATCCCTCCCCACACCCCATTACCCCTCCTTACTCCATCCCTCCCCACCCCACCCCCACTGCCTCCATCCCTCCTTCACCTCTTACCCCGCCTCCATCCCTCCCTCTTACCCACCCTCCTTACTCCATCCCTCCCCACCCCCCTTACCCCCACCCTCCATCCTCACCCATTACCCCTCCTTCTCCATCCCTCCCTCACCCATTACCCTCCTTACTCCCATCCTCCTTCACCCCTTACCCCTCCGCCTCCATCCCTCCCACACCCCTTACCCCCGCCTCCATCCCTCCCACACCCCATTACCCCTCCTTACTCCCATCCCCTCCCTCACCCATTACCCTCCTTACTCCATCCTCCCTCACCCTTACCCCTCCTTACTCCATCCCTCCCACACCCCTTACCCCTCCTTACTCCATCCCTCCCACACCCCTTACCCCTCCTTACTCCATCCCTCCTTCACCTCTTACCCCCACTTACTCCATCCCTCCCTCACCCCATTACCCCTCCTTACTCCATCCCTCCTTCACCTCTTACCCCCCCTTACTCCATCCCTCCTTCACCTCTTACCCCCTTACTCCATCCCTCCCCACCCCTTACCCCCCTTACTCCTTCCTCCTTCACCTCTTACCCTCACTTACTCCCATCCCTCCCCACCCCTTACCCCTCCTTACTCCATCCCTCCTTCACCTCTTACCCTCGCCTCCATCCACCTCCCACACCCCTGCCCCGCCTCCCATCCTCCACCCCATTGCCTCCTTACTCCATCCTCCCACACCCCTTACCCCTCCTTATCCATCCCTCCACCCCTCCCCACCTCCCATCCTCCCTTCCCTTACCCCCACTTACTCCATCCCTCCTTCACCTCTTACCCCCTCACTCCATCCTTCCCTCACCCCTTATCCCTTTTACTCCATCCTTCCCTTACCCCTTTTACTCTATCCCTCCCTCACCCCTTACCCCCTTACTTCGTTCCTCCCTCACCCCTTCACCCTTACCCCTTGACGCAAAGACCAGCACAGATTGGGATAAGTGACCCTTTTTCTTCTTGGTTTGACGGTGCGGCTTTGGACACGAATTCAACTTGACAGGTTCCATCAACTCAATAGTACCATGCACAGATCTGTAGAGGTGTAATCTCTCTCTCTCTCTCTCTCTCTCAACACGTCATAGGGGGTTTGCTACAAGGTTGGAAGGAGGTCGATGTGTATAGCTCGTATCGTATCATGAAAAAGAAAAAGAAATCCCTTTGGCCTATCTGAAGGAATAAAGTCGTAGGTGGATATATCTAAGTACAATATGGCTCTTAGAAGTAGGTTGACACTTACACTTTTAAGACACTTGGTATAGAAAGGTTTAAAAGTTGTTTTATTTGAAGGGTTACCGTCATCAACAAGTGAGGTCAGCATGATTCGTTAACAAGGAGATTAAGTCATCGTGTTTTACGGGTCGTCGCAGAGTCATCACTAACACGGGGTTATGCCTTTGTACTACTTAAGGATTCGTCATTGTACTCTAGAAGATGGGGCCGTCATTATATCAGGGTTAAGTTATCATAATTTGGAGGGTCCAACGAATTACCGAAAAGTACCCAAATGTACCCAAAATTATATTAAATCAGGGTAAAATCTTAACGAATATCTGTTATACAAACACAAAACATGTCTAACAATATTTTTAGTGTAATTTTGTAAAAATAATTTGTAAGATGAAATAATAAACAGCGAAAAACTTTCAGTATTGGCGAACGATAAATTCCAAAGAGTTCGTGAACAAGAGATATAACTCAGATCCATCGTGATGCACTTCGCTAACCTAACCTAACCTAACGAAAAGTAAATCCTACGGCTATGTTAAATACCCCAAAGTAACAGAAACATCGGTAATTATATCTCCATTTTGGATAGGTGACTCATAGGAATTTAGCGTTTTTCGCTGTTTATTATTTCATTATTTTGACTACACTTCAATGAAAACATTATTAATCAGGTTTTATTGATGTAAAACATATATTCGTTAAGATTTTACCCTGATTTAATATACTTTTGGGTACTTTTGGGTAATTCGTTGGACCGTAATTTGGATGGTTAGATCGTCATTATCTTAGTTTTAAGTCATCGTATTTCTTACCTCATGGTTACGTCATAGTACGCCATTATTTCATGTTTAAATCATTATTTCAGGTTTAATTCATCGTTCATTATCTCGGGTTTAATTCACCATCCATTACATCAGGGTTAAGCCATCATACTTCATTATATCAGGGCTAAGTCATCCTACTTTGTTATATCAATTGAATTGTAACAGTTTATTTAGCCAGAAAAATACAGATACAGAGTAGATAATAATAACAATATTAACATGGCTGAGCCAGTTGAGAACCTGAGCTCTCTTTGAGGCACATGGTTTAAGTCCTCATACGCCAGTACTTCAGGTTTAAGTCCTCATACGCCAGTACTTCAGGTTTAAGTCATCATACACCATTACTTCAGGTTTAAGTCATCATACACCATTACTTCAGGTTTAAGTCATCATACACCATTACTTCAGGTTTAAGTCATCATACGCCATTACTTCAGGTTTAAGTCATCATACACCATTACTTCAGGTTTAAGTCATCATACGCCATTACTTCAGGTTTAAGTCATCATACGCCATTACTTCAGGTTTAAGTCATCATACACCATTACTTCAGGTTTAAGTCATCATACACCATTACTTCAGGTTTAAGTCATCATACGCCATTACTTCAGGTTTAAGTCATCATACGCCATTACTTCAGGTTTAAGTCATCATACACCGTTACTTCAGGTTTAAGTCATCATAAGCCATTACTTCAGGTTTAAGTCATCATACACCGTTACTTCAGGTTTAAGTCATCATACGCCATTACTTCAGGTTTAAGTCATCATACACCATTACTTCAGGTTTAAGTCATCATACACCATTACTTCAGGTTTAAGTCATCATACGCCATTACTTCAGGTTTAAGCCATCATACACCAATACTTCAGGTTTAAGTCAAACGCCATTATTTCAGATTTAAGTTATCTTCATTATCTCAGGTTTAATTAATCGTTCATTATATCAGGGTTAAGTCATCATACTTCATTATATCGCAGTTTAAGTCCCCAAGAACTACGGCTACAGCAGCAGGACACTGACTGGTCCTCAAGAACTCGCAACAGCAAAATGAGAACTGACCTTTACAACGAAACGTCAGCCGCTACCTATCACCCCTCTACCCCCACCAAGGCAAGTTACAGTGGGTCAGGTATCACCCTCTACCCCCACCAAGGCAAGTTACAGTGCGTCAGGTATCACCCCTCTACCCCCACCAAGACAAGTTACAGTGCGTCAGGTATCACCCCCTACCCCACCAAGACAAGTTACAGTGTCAGGTATCACCCCTCTACTTACAATCACCCTCTACCCCCACCAAGACAAGTTACAGTGGGTCGGTATCACCCTCTACCCCCACCAAAGGCAAGTTACAGTGCGTCACACCCCTACCCCACCAAGACAAGTTACAGTGCGTCAGGTATCACCCCTCTACCCCCACCAAGACAAGTTACAGTGCGTCAGGTATCACCCTCTACCCCCACCAAGGCAAGTTACAGTGCGTCAGGTATCACCCCTCTACCCCCACCAAGACAAGTTACATTGCGTCAGGTATCACCCTCTACCCCACCAAGACAAGTTACAGTGGTCAGGTATCACCCCTCTACCCCCACCAAGACAAGTTACAGATCGTTACAGTGCGTCAGGTATCACCCCTCTACCCCCACCAAGACAAGTTACAGTGCGTCAGGGTATCACCCTCTACCCCCACCAAGACAAGTTACAGTGCGTCAGGTATCACCCTCTACCCCACCAAGACAAGTTACAGTGCGTCAATCACCCTCTACCCCCAGTTTACAGTGCGTCAGGTATCACCCCTCTACCCCCAAGACAAGTTACAGTGCGTCAGGTATCACCCCTCTACCCCCACCAAGACAAGTTACAGTGCGTCAGGTATCACCCCTCTACCCCCACCAAGACAAGTTACAGTGCGTCAGGTATCACCCCTCTACCCCCACCAAGACAAGTTACAGTGCGTCAGGTATCACCCCTCTACCCCCACCAAGACAAGTTACAGTGCGTCAGGTATCACCCCTCTACCCCCACCAAGACAAGTTACAGTGGTCAGGGTATCACCCCTCTACCCCCACCAAGACAAGTGTATCACCCTCTACCCCCACCAAGACAAGTTACAGTGCGTCAGGTATCACCCTCTACCCCACCAAGACAAGTTACAGTGCGTCAGGTATCCCCTCTACCCCCCACCAAGACAAGTTACAGTGCGCAGGTATCACCCTCTACCCCACCAGACAAGTTACAGTGCGTCAGGTATCACCCCCCTACCCCCACCAAGACAAGTTACAGTGCGCAGGTATCACACCAAGACAAGTTACAGTGCGTCAGGCATCACTCCCTACCCCACCAAGACAAGTTACAGTAAGGTCAGGTATCACCCCCTCTACCCCCACCAAGACAAGTTACAGTGCGTCAGGTATCACCCCCTCTACCCCCACCAAGACAAGTTACAGTTGTCTGATGACAGTTTCAGTGCGTCAGGTGTTGTGTTTTATTGATGCTGACTTGTTAGACGAGCCAGGAGGTGTTGCTTCCGTGTTGACTTGTGGTTCCATCAATCATATTGGTTCAGTAAACTGGGAGGTCTTGTACTGCTTAACATCGCGTCTGATTTTGTGTTTACACTGACTTTTTTCCGGAGTTTATTTTATTCTTGGTCTTGCCTGGCCTGACCTGACCTGGCCTGACCTGACCTGACCTGATCATCAGAAAAAGACTACATATAAGTCAGATAGCGTGGATCAACACATTAGTCACGATGAGTTATCAATACGCGAGGTTTTTAGCGTTGATGCATGTAACACTATCTTATCTTGACCTTTATCCTTGCCTTTTATGCCATCTGACCTGAGTCGACCTGACAAACAGTAGATGTAGTAGTACTTACCCGCGTCTACATGCCGGTAGATCCAGGCCCATATGAGTCCTTGCAATATGAGGCGCAGACGCTGGGCCCTGTCCATGGTGGCAGAGAGGCACTCTCCGGTGTTAGAGCTAACCGCGCCACGCCCGCATAGCGCTGCCCTCCCTCACGTGTTCCTCACCATGGCAGGACCCGGTATGTTGGCCCTCTCTACCCTGCCGGCCGCGCCCACGACCCTTACCCTTTTCCTGGCCCAACCTGTCGTGCCCTATCCTGACGCCCCTAGCACCCCTCAGCCCCTCCACCTCTCCAGGAAGAGCGAATAGTTCCCCTGGGATGTATTTTATCCCCCTGAGGGCGTTATGATACTGCAGGTGGAGCGCTAAATTAAGGGTTGTGGAGGAGTGATGGAAGGTTGGTCGTGCGAGTGGCAGCGGGGTGGAGGGAAGGCCATGGTGGCACTGGGCATCAACGGTGCCACGCTCACACCTGCATCGCCCAGCTGCCCCCTCACCCACACCCCCGCCCGACGCCTCCTGCCACCTCGCTCTCGTTTGCCACCTCTTATTCTATTGGTGATCGCGCTCTCTCTCTCTCTCTCTCTCTCTCTCTCTCTCTCTTGCTCCTAAGTTATTTGGTATTTCCGACACCTTGAGACATCCCCTTACAATAACAACGTCTCTGTCCTCCCCCCACCTTTTAGACACCATATCTTGCAGTCTCTTCTTGATGGCCCTGTGAGTAATTCTTGCAATCTCTTCTTTGCCCTTGCAGCATTTTCAATCAACTCTTGATACACTACATGTTACCTACAATGATTCACCGTCTTCATGATGTATTACCCTTTCCTTGTGGTATGCAGCATCACTCTGCACCTCTTTGGAACATTTGTCTAGCCATTAATTTTCGTGTAATATTTCCCTTCAGCTTTTTGTAGACATATTACTCTCAACTAGTCTGCTATGTCTCATTGCAAATTCCTTTATCTCTTGAAAACCACATGTTACTTGCAATATAATTTGTCCTGTCATTATTTTCTCTCTTGCAACATCTCTCAACATCCCGGACGACCGCTCAACCTCAGAACATCTTTGGGGCTTCCTCATCACTCACTCGCCATTAACATTGATACTAAGGCTGAGGACATACTCAGATAAATAGGCTAGCCACTTGATGACTTGAGTGGGCGTAGGTGAGGAGGTATGTGGGCGTGGTGAGGTGGGGGTACGGGCGTGGTCAAGTGTGGGCGTGGTGAGGTGAGAGTGTAGGCGTGGTGAGGTGGGAATGTGGGCATGGTGAGGTGGGAGTACAGGCGTGGGTGGATCGAGAGCGTAACTTCGTGTGGGACAGGCGTGTGGGCGTTGATATGTTGTGGACTTTGGCAATATGAGTGTATTAGTGATGAAGGCACGTGGGCGTGTGTGTGTGAAGACACGTGGGCGTGAGTGTGGAGACACGTGGGCGTGGGAAGACGTGAGCATGAGTGTGGAGGCACATAGGCGTGGGTGTGGAGACACGTGGGCGTGTGTGAAGACACGTGGGCGTGAAGGCGAGTGGGTGTGAAGACAAGTGGGCGTGAGTGTTGAGACACGTGGGTGTGGAGACGCGTGAGTGTGGAGACACGTGGGCGTGGAAACACGTTAGCGTGTGTGTGTGTGTGGGGGCTGTGAAAGCACATGGGCGTGTGTGTGTGAAGGCACGTGGGCGCGTGTGAGGAGCATCTGGGCGTAGATGGTGTATGATTTGGGTGAGTAAATAGGCGTGAGTAGTGTGGGCGTAGGTGTGCGTGTGTGTGGGCGTGATGAGTGGACATGTAAGCGTTGATTGGGCATGGCTATGGGCGTGGATAGAACGGCTTGTTCATCTCTGGTAGCTTGTTAGCGTCAGTGAAGGCGTCGGGTGGTGGGCGTAAGTGAAGTGGGTGTGTGGGCATGAGTCAAGCTGGAATGTGGGCGTGTGGGCGTAGGAGGAGGCTGTTTGGTCATCACAACGGTAATATCATAAGCTGCAACCATCGCTTCCCTCCCCCCTCACCTCCCTCCCCTCCCCTCACCCTCTCCCCCTCACCCCTACCCTCCCTTACCTACCCCTCACCCTTCGCCTTCCCCATCATCTCCCCCCTCACTTCCCTCTCCTCCACCTCCCCCCTCGCCTCCCCCTCCCCTGCACCCCTCATCTCCCCTCGCCTCCACCTCCCCCTCCCCCCCCACCTGTGTGTGTGTGTGTGTGTGTGTGTGTGTGTGTTATGCAGTTCCAGTTTTTAAAGCTAGAGCTGTAATTTGGTAGGGAGGTGCGTGAATGGTGGTGTAAGGAAGTGCGTGAATAGCTGTAATTTGGTAGGGAGGTGCGTGAATGGTGGTGTAGGGAGGTGCGTGAACCTCAACACCTGCTGAATGGTAAGAAACAGGAGACCAACGCCTGCTCACCCTCCTCGTACCCTCTACCACCCTGTACCACCTTTACCACAATTATTTGCATCGTTATTAATGACATACTCTCCGTCACCTCACCTGGATGACAGCCGCTGGTAACAAGTTGTTGTCGTCGACTTCAGTGCTTCAGCTACCCGAACCATTCACTCTCGAGCACAGATATTGTTTACATATAATACAAGGGTTTAGGAAGGTTCAAAACACGTCATTAACTGCTGTCTTGGGCCAGTGGTGTCTCATTGGTCACATGAACTCAGAGGACTATTTGTTTGAGCGTTTTAATCAAGAGTTCTCCACCACAAGATAAGGGGTTTTCTGGCTCAATAGGTCTTAGTTTTAGGTGCTTCAACTAGCAAGATTTATTAAGCACCGTTCACTAGGTCTTAGTTTTAGGTGCTTCAACTAGCAGGGTTTATTAAGCACCGTTCACTAGGTCTTAGTTTTAGGTGCTTCAACTAGCAGTGTTTATTATACTGTACACCGTTCACCAAGTCTTAGTGTGTATAACAGACACCATTGAAGACTATAAAGATTATCACCATTATCTCACTCTGGTTTAATCATCACCGTTGTTGTTGGTTATGGTCTTTACAGCTCTTCAACAACTATGATCTTAAAGCACGCAAACTAACTCAGTCCAGACACAAGAAAACAACAGTTTACACATTTAAGAACGCTCCCTCCCTCCCTCCCTCCCTCCGCTACTCTGTTATTCACCATTCTCTTGTTTCTGTAATGCCACTTAGAATGTGTGATAATCTACAAGCTTTCAACATATACAAACTATGCAAAGATCCGGCAGTGACATAAACGGCTGTGTTTACAAGTCACAAGAAGTCAAGTAACGAGAATCTCTTCTCTTTACTCTGCGACAGGATGTAAATATGTGTCAACTTCATTAAATCTTTTTTTTTTTTATAGTGGGCAAGAATATGGCTTGAATTGTCATCTTCTTGTAAGACAATACTTTTTGTCGTCTGGGTTCTTCTTCTTCTTCTCTATTATTTATCATATTTACCAGGAACACACACAGTCTCTCTCTCTCTCTCTCTCTCTCTCTCTCTCTCTCTCTCTCTCTCTCTCTTATTCGTGTGTGTGTGTGTGTGTGTGAATAAAGAGATCACAACAATGTATTACATGTGTCTGAGGAGTGAAGGAGGGGGATGGAGAGAGAGAAGGGTGGAGGAGAGGAGAAGCAGGAAGAGGAGGAGGGAAGAGGAAGAAAGGAAAGAGAGGAAGATGGAAGGAGAACAAGGAGAAAAGAACGAGGAATAATGAGAATAAAGCAAGTATCATTTATGTAAAATCATACGATGAAAATGACACTGGGAACTTTCTCCGAGACAAACAGCAGCTTCAGCATCACCTCCCCTCACCTCACCTCACCTCACTTCACCTCACCTCACATTACAGGAAGGTAATTACTTCAACACCTTCATAAACAATGGCTACAATACATACAGGTACAATGTTTTGTTTAATGTAAGTAATTCAGGTCAGGTCTCGTGGTAACTGATAATACTAATCATTGCTCACTGCCATACAGGACAGAGGTTCAGCACAAGAGGCTCGGTGTACTCAGGGAGAGAACGGTGTAAGATGAGGGGTGGTGGTGGTTAGGGGCAGGTGTGTGAGGGTGGTACTGGTCAGGGGTAGGTGTGTGAGGGTGGTGGTGATCAGGGGCAGGTGTGTGAGGGTGGTGCTGGTCAGGGGTGTGTGAGGGTGGTGCTTGTCAGGGGCAGGTGTGTGAGGGTGGTGCTGGTCAGGGGCAGGTGTGTGAGGGTGGTGCTGGTCAGGGGCAGGTGTGTGAGGGTGGTACTGGTCAGGGGCAGGTGTGTGGGTGGTACTGGTCAGGGCAGGTGTGTGAGGGTGATACTGGTCAGGGGCAGGTGGGTGGTGGTCAGGGGCAGGTGTGTGAGGGGTGGTACTGGTCAGGGCAGGTGTGTGAGGTGGTACTGGTCAGGGGCAGGTGTGGGGGGTGGTACTGGTCAGGGGCAGGTGTGTGAGGGGTGGTACTGGTCAGGGGCAGGTGTGTGAGGTGGTGCCAGGGCAGGTGGTGGTGGTGGTGTGTGGTGGTGGTGGTCAGGCAGGTGTGTGGGCGGTGGTGGTCAGGGGGCAGATGGTGTGGGGGGCAGGTGGGTGGTGGTCAGAGGCAGGTGGGTGGTGGTCAGGGAGGTGGTGACTGGTCAGGGGCAGGTGTGGGGAGGGTGGTACTGGTCAGGGGCAGGTGGGTGGTGGTCAGGGGCAGGTGTGTGAGGGTGGTGGTGGTCAGGGGCAGGAGGGTGGTGGTTAGGGGCAGGTGTGTGAGGGTGGTGGTGGTCAGGGGCAGGTGGGTGATGGTCAGGGGCAGGTGTGTGGTACTGGTCCAGGTGGGGGGGGGTGGTGGTGGGGCAGGTGTGTGGTGGTACAGGGGCAGGTGGGTGGTGGCAGGGGCAGGTGTGTGGGGTGGTGGTGGTGGTCAGGTGGGTGGTGGTCAGGGGCTGGTGTGGTGAGGTGGTGGTGGTGGTCAGGGGCAGGTGGGTGGTGGTCAGGGGCAGGTGTGTGAGGTGGTACTGGTCAGGGGCAGGTGGGTGGTGGTCAGGGGCAGATATGTGAGGGTGGTACTGGTCAGGGGCAGGTGTGTGGGGTGGTGGTGGTCAGGGGCAGATGTGTGAGGGGTGGTGCTGGTCAGGGGCAGGTGGGTGGTGGTCAGGGGCAGGTGTGTGATGGTGGTACTGGTCAGCAGCAGGTGTGTGAGGTGGTACTGGTCAGGGGCAGGTGGGTGGTGGTCAGGGGCAGGTGTGTGAGGGTGGTACTGGTCAGGGGCAGGTGTGTGAGGGTGGTACTGGTCAGGGGCAGGTGTGTGAGGGTGGTACTGGTCAGGGGCAGGTGGGGGTGGTCAGGGCAGGTGTGTGAGGTGGTGGTGGTGGTCAGGGGCTGTGTGAGGGTGGTGGTGGTGGTCAGGGCAGGTGTGAGGGGCAGATGTGTGAGGGTGGTGGTGGTCAGGGGCAGGTGGGTGGTGGTCAGAGGCAGGTGGGTGGTGGTCAGGGCAGGTGTGTGAGGTGGTACTGGTCAGGGGCAGGTGGTGAGGTGGTAGGGGTGGTAGGGGCAGGTGTGTGAGGGTGGTGGTGGTCAGGGGTGGGTGGGGTGGTGGTCAGGGCAGGTGTGTGAGGTGGTGGTGCTGGTCAGGGGCAGGTGTGAGGTGGGGGTGAAGGGTCAGGGGCAGGTGGGTGGTGGTCAGGGGCAGGTGTGTGGGGTGGTGGGTGGTGGTCAGGGGCAGGTGGGTGGTGGTCAGGGGCAGGTGTGTGAGGGGTGGTGGTGGTGGTCAGGGGCAGATGTGTGAGGGTGGTGGTGGTGGTCAGGGGCAGGTGGGTGGTGGTCAGGTGTGTGAGGGTGGTACTGGTCAGGGGCAGGTGGGGTGGTGGTCAGGGGCAGATATGTGAGGGTGGTGGTGGTCAGGGGCAGGTGTGTGAGGGTGGTACTGATCAGGGGCAGGTGTGTGAGGGTGGTACTGGTCAGGGGCAGGTGGGTGGTGGTCAGGGGCAGGTAGCCTTAGTCCCGGTCAGCCCCCAAACACCTCACATAGACAGATAATCAACATGATGACGGCGTAACCTTTCAACACAGGGAAAAGTCTTGTTTCTGTGTTGGCTGATTGTAAAATAGGTCCGTCTTGAGGGGACCAGTGTATAAAGTGTCCTGTTGGTTCAAGGATGTATTCAGAGGCAAAGGGAAAGGGAACAGTATTAAACCTGCTTAAAGAACCAATGACTTAAGGACGTGATATATAATGAGTTACAGCAAAGATTTAAGGAACAATAGTAAGTGCGACTAACCGAATGTGAGGGGGTGTGCACGATTAACTAGCTCCTGCGCTACGTGGGGGCAAATCTGGAAAACCCAAATCGGAATTATCCTCCTCCTCCTCACCCGTCCTCCTCCTCCTGCCCCCCCTCCTCCTCCTCCTTGAACACCCGAAAGAGGATGTGCATAAATACATTAACAGGTCAGGTAGTCAAGAGAAGGTCATAAGGAGGCATAAAAGAGCCACCAGAGCCAAGAAGGAGCCATAATGTCTTGTAGGAATTCAACACCTCCCTTTTTTTTTTTTTTGAAGGCCCGTGTTTGCAGCCTTTTATCACAACAGGGAAGAACCGCGTTAAGTCTGGTGGAAACAGACTAAGACTTGCCGTGTAGGCGCGTGTTTGTGTAGGCGTGTGTTTGTGTACGCGTGCGTTTGTGCGTCTGCTTGTTAGTATAAATATACCCACGTGAGCTGACTTGCTTGCTTGTATATAATACGTGTTTTTATCAGCTTCAAGACCTGGCAGTGTGGAACAAAAATAAACGATTCATTACATCTAATACAGTTATATCTCTGCCTTGATTAAATACCAGTGTCTTGTTTCTCACTAACCTTCTACCCTCAAAAAAAAACCATCATTTCATTCTTATTTTATCACGACCTATATTTTTCCCCCTTGATCTCAGACCCTTCGAGATACGACTGGGCAGACAACGGGCAGATCAAGATGTCGTGGACTTGTTATTTACACCAGAGAACACTAATAACTTTTGTATCCATTCTGGTCTTCCTTTTGTGTTCTCACTTTTACCTTATTTCCTCCTCCCCTCCCCCCCCACCCCCCTCCCACTCCCCCTCTCCCTCTCACTCCCCCTCCCTCTCCTCCCCCTCCTCCTCGCTGTTGTTGACGAGAAGAGGAAGGGAGAGAGGGGAAGAAAAAGGGATGGGAGGGTGAATTAAAAAGAGACAGGAAAGGGAGAAGGAAAGATAGGGAAGAGAGGGGGAATAGAGCAGTGGGAGATGGGAAGGAGAAGAGAGAGAGGGAGAAAGGAAAGGAAAAAGGTAATTGAAAGGGACAAGAGAAAGGGCGATTTCATATTCAACTCAGTATATTCAAAAACCTAATTTGCATACGTGTGTGTGTGTCCTACCCCCCAAGCATCACGGTAGGCACAAGACGGCAAGATAGTAGTCACGTCACCCACCTCCCTCCACCACCAACACCTCCCCCACCCACACCCTCCCTCCACACACCCCCTCCCTCCACCCCTCCCCCTCCCTCCACCCCTGTACCCACTCCCTCCACCCACACCAACACCCCCCTCCCTCCACCACTCTCTCTCGGAAGTGGTAGGAGAGAGAGGACTTGTCTGCTTCCTCACATTATCCTTTATACGTAAAAGAAAAAATGTCAGTAACAGCGATGTCTTGTATAAACCCCGCGGCGTGTGTGTGTGTGTGTTTAATAATAATAATAATAATAAACAATTTATTGAAAGAGCGTGGCAGCCGGAATGTTGAAAATGCAGTTACATAATTGGGGAATGGGTCTCTTGATTTACAAATAATATACAAGTAACTTAAGTGATGCAAATGTGATATATAATAACTAAGTCGGGAGAAGGTCATACTACAGGGAATTTCAACATAGTGACAGTGAAGAAAAGGTAAGATTGACTGGGAGTGAATGCACTGGTTGGTGATAATTTTTACAATGGTTGGGACTGGGCTGTTCTTATAGCGATCAGTACGTGCTCGTGTGGGCTGAATGTGGTTGTGGTGAAGAACAGCAATACGCGGACGAGAGATCTCGGGTGGGAGCAGGTGACGGTGTCTGAGATGGTGCAGAAGCTTCTCCCCAGATTTGCAGATGAGGTTGTGGTGATGGTCAGAGAGAGCCGAGAGGGTCAGTGTGTTGAGCGCTTCTTGATATGTGGAGTAGGAAGGGGAGAGAATAATCTTGCATGCCCTTTTCTGCACTTTTTCTAGGTGTTTACGTTGTGTGGCGTTTAGGGAGGAAGACCAGGTGGGGGAGGCATAGGTGAGCTTGGGAAGTATGAATGTTGTGTAAACACTGAGGAGCTCGGGCGAGGGACTTGAGTCGCCGGAGGAGGTGGAGACGGAAACTGGAGGATTTGACAACTGTACTGACGTGTGTTTTCTAATTTAGTTTGTTGTCTATAGTGACGCCAAAGAGGTTAGTGGAGTCCACAACCTGGAGTGTGTTGGGGCCTAAAGTAATGGAGAATGGAGAGAGATGGTGGAGTCGTCGACATATTTCCAGTGAACTGAGGTTCCTCTCGGGGCATCATTGATAAACATGAGGAAGCAGAGCGGTCCCGTCTTGGTGCCTTGGGGGACGCCACAGATTACTAAGGAAGTCTGCAAGTCATGGTATAAGACTTCTCCGAAACCAGAGGCCAATAGCTGTGTTGATGATTGTATTGTGGTCGATTAGGTCAAATGCTTTGGTGAAGTCAATGAAGGCGACAGCCACACACGTCTTTCGTTTCTCCAGATGGCGGTATATGTAGTCGAGAAAGCTGACAAGACAGTGAGTGGTGGAGGAAATTTTCATATTGCCAAATTGTTGGGGATACAAGGCGCCTGTGCGTGTGTATGTGCGTGTGTGTATGTGCGTGTGTGTCTGTGCGTGTGCGTGTATGTGTGTGATAAATATAATTAAAAATACGTCCATCTAAACTAGACGTCAATTTATCATCATTCAACCGAGTACAATTGACATCTACACAACACTTCACTACCACCATAAAACACACACACTCTCTCACTCTCTCTCTATCTCTCTCTCTCTCTATCTCTCTCTCTCTCTCTCTCTCTCTCTCTCTGAGGTAAAAATTATCTTCCCCCTTCATGCACATCATGTTGGCTACCACTGAACCATCCATATTACTCCAAGAGGCAGACCCACAACAGCAACATCTTTTAGTCCATGAATAGCGATATGTCTTTCTTTCAGTCCCTCTACTCTAGGCACTGGCTGAATATATCACTCCTTTGTACCTGAGGCGGAGGGGAGGAGGGGCTGCGTCGTTCGTTCGTTCCCGTCTCTGAATACTGATCCTGTCTGACTGGAATTTGTTTCTTTTGCATTAATTTCTTTTGTTGTTGTTATTCTACTGTTCCCGATTTACTGTTATTATGTTCTTGTTGTAGCTGTTACTACTGCTGTTGTTGTTGTTGTTCTTGTATTACGACCGCGTAAGTAAATCTCATATGGACACCAACACCACATTATTGCTCTTTGTTCCACCTGAATTTTTTACATTAATACGACGATGAATGGAGGATTTAATATAAACTTCTCAAGCCTCACATGAAGCGGGTCCCGTACAGCGAAGTCAGGTATTATTTATAGTTTTTAATATATAACTTCACCTCTAATCAGTTTACTAGTCTGTTTTGATATATAGCATCAGTCCATATAGCACAGGGACGTCCATATACAAACAGAGATGCGTATCCTCCTGCCCTGTCCCCCTGCCCTTTCCTCTACTGAAGGTGACCATTTCCTCTACTGAAGGTGACCAGAGTAATAAGACCTGCACAAAACCTTCCTCTGTGACCTCAAGCCTATCATTAGACTAACGACGAAGGCGATGGCGCGAATTTCCTAGTGGTGAAGACTACAGTGAACCTTTCAGACACGTTTACCCATTAGCACCTTCTGTTTCTCTGTGTGCACGCCTGGAGGAGCCTTGGCATGCTGACGTGTTGCACAGTCGCCTACATTTATACCTGGTACAGTGGCTGGTGCGTTTTGTAAGATGTGGCAACTCTGTGTTTGTACCAGGTGTAAGTGCAGATGATTGTACATGCCGTGAGACCTTAATTACCAAGCCGACAGGTGTTCACTGAAGCTTGCCAGTCAAGATGAAAGAATTTAATAAACTTTTTCATATTTTTTCTTTAGTTTTTTTGTTGCGTCTAATCTTTCACCCCTAGGCACCGTCTACTTTTTCCCCTACACCACTTATACCTGTCCACTTCCAATAGCCTATTTCCCTGCACCTAGGGAAGATTAGACGCAACACAAAACCGAACGAAAAACATGGAAAAACTACATTAACACCTTCCTATCATATTTAACAAGCCTGATTGAACACCTGTCGCCCGCGGAGATCATTAAGGTACAGTTCATCCACGTGCCAACTCACGTGCTTAACGAGACGAACCTTCTGAGTAACAGAAACAACAACGGGAACAGCGGTAGTGACTGCAACGGGAACCTTATCAGTAACAGAAACAGCAACAACAACAGGAACAGCGGTAGTGACAGCAACGGGAACCTTATGAGTAACAGCAACAACAACGGGAACAGCGGTAGTGACAGCAACGGGAACCTTATCAGTAACAGAAACAGCAACAACAACAGGAACAGCGGTAGTGAGCAACGGGAACCTTATCAGTAACAGAAACAGCAACAACAACAGGAACAGCGGTAGTGACAGCAACGGGAACCTTATCAGTAACAGCAACAACAACGGGAACAGCGGTAGTGACAGCAACGGGAACCTTATCAGTAACAGAAACAGCAACAACAACAGGAACAGCGGTAGTGACAGCAATGGGAACCTTATAAGTAACAGCAACAACAACGGGACAGCGGTAGTAACAGCGGGAACCTTATCAATAACAGAAACATCGGAACAGCGGTAGTGACTGCAACGGGAACCTTATCACAACAGCAACAGGAACAGCGGTAGTGACAGCAACGGGAACCTTATGAGTAACAGCAACAACAACGGGAACAGCGGTAGTGACAGCAACGGGAACCTTATCAGTAACAGAAACAGCAACAACAACAGGAACAGCGGTAGTGACAGCAACGGGAACCTTATCAGTAACAGAAACAGCAACGGGAACAGCGGTAGTGACAGTAACGGGAACCTTATCAGTAACAGAAACAGCACCAACAACGGGAACAGGGACGGTCCTTGAGGCTCTTGAGTGCCAATACTCCACCCGCACATTAGCTACCCAGGTTATAACGTTATCTCTCTTTGGTCATGATTTGCCATAACACCAATGACCTCTGAACTCCGTATCTGTGATTTGTCGCCGACTTCACTTCGTCATCGTAAGTTTCCCTTGATTAGCCAAGAGTGAGCGTACGTCACCAATGTAGAGTTTTGTTCCATAAATCAACGACATAATTTCGAAGACTTATTTACTTCTGAGTCTATTGTAAATAATGAACCGTGAAGTCGAGAAGTTACCAAATGGATGTAAAGGCGAACAAGATAACTCCCCGTAATGATATACTGTATACTACACGCTAAGGTAGGCTCTGCAATACACCATATAATTATAAGCTTCTGAGGTGTGGGTGTGTTTTTTAATAGGTGTCTTAAGTCACGCTTTGAGAAAGAAAAAAGTAATTACGAGAGAGAGAGAGAGACGATCTTCAAAACTCTCTTGGGATCTTATTAAAAGTTTGCCAACAGAGTAATGTACCGCTAGTGAGTCACCCAGGCACGAGGCTGACTCCACCAACAGCTTTCTCTACCACACCTTTCTCGACCACACCAAAGCTTCAAGACGTAATTTTTTCCCATTAACGAACCATTTAACTTACGAATTAAAGATAATAAATAACTTATGAACATTCGTGAATCGTATCTTATTGGCGCTGGTTTAGTGAATGTTTATGACGTTGGTTTAGTGAATGTTGTTACGTCGTCCCTTAATTTACTTTAATATCCAGGTTCTAGGCGTAACCAAACAAAAAAAGTGAAGTAAATTAAAAGGGAATAAAGATAAATAAAGTAAACCTTTAAGAATTTAATTAATTAAATATTAACACAATAAAGAGCCTCGTAGGCTGTCACAACAAATTGATTCACCATCGAAACTTTTAAGACACAAATGATACTAAACATCGAAACATCAAAAGAATAAAAATAAAGCATTGGATTACGTTAACACTGCATAAACATATAAAAACTAACACTGAAATTAACTAACGTGAAACAACACTGAATTACTTAAATGTAACTAAGCAAATACTGATGGACATAAATAGAGACATAAATAGGTACTCACATAGATATACCACATTGGTGGCGACAGGAACAACACAAATAAATTAAGTATAAGTAACAGGTGAAGAGTGACACTCAAAGGATGTGTACTGTATGACAAGAGGACTGAACTGCCTTCCCTCAGTTGGTGGACTACTATACAGGGCCTTTTCCTGCCTGTGCGACCCGCCGGTGGGTGGTTCAACGATGTAGATGGTCGTTAGAGAACAAAGAATGCTTGTTACAATACTAAATGAAGAAATAAGATGGGCTTGAACAAATAATAACAGTTAAAACCTTACCAGCACAGGGTAAGGTGACTAGATTATATAATAATAAATATAACACATCATTACAGGAATAATATGGAACAACATGGAAGCATGTTATAAAAAAAAATAGAAAAATACGACACGGCCAAAACTGTTACGCCGTCTCTTAATTTACTTTAATATCCAGGTTCTAGGCGTAACCAAACAAAAAAAAGTGTAGTAAATTACAAGGGAATAAAGATAAATAAAGTAAACCTTTAAGAATTTAATTGATTAAATATTAACACAATAAAGAGCCTCGTAGGCTGCCACAACAAATTGATTCACCATCGAAACTTTTAAGACACAAATGATACTAAACATCGAAACATCAAAAGAATAAAAATAAATCATTGGATTACGTTAACACTGCATAAACATATAAAAACTAACACTGAAATTAACTAACGTGAAACAACACTGAATTACTTAAATGTAACTAAGCAAATACTGATGGACATAAACAGAGACATAAATAGGTACTCACATAGATATACCACATTGGTGGCGACAGGAACAACACAAATAAATTAGGTATGTCACAGGTGATGAGTGTCACTCAAAGGATATGAACTGTATGACAAGAGGACTGAACTTCGCATGGAGCGGCTGCTGTAAGTGGTCTGCAGCAAGGCTTCAACATCTTAGAAGCTCCTCTCTAACATCCCCTACTAAACTTAATACATTAATGCTCTCTTCACTACTACCTAACAATGAACTATTCCCAACTCTGTTAGGGCTTCCTTGAAAACTTTTCCTACAAAATATGAAGCACCGTCCGTTTGAACGCGGTACGGCAACCCAAGTGACTAAACAGGTCAAACAAACAAGGGCCTTAGCAGTAACTTTCCTAAGAGGTACAGCATACAAGTACCTAGTGGAGGTATTAAGACTGTAAATAAATATTCAAACCCACTAGAAGTTTTAGGCAGAGGGCCTACAATATCACACTGTACTGTTGTAAAGGGCTCAGGTACGTGAGGTACTCTTACAAGTGGAAAAGGTGGAATAGCCTGATTGGCTTTGCCTACCTCTTGACAAAAATGACAGTACTTATAATATTTAGTGACATCTCTCCTCATACCTGGCCAATAGAACTTTCTGGCCAGCCTGTTGAACGTCTTTCGGACACCTTGATGTCCAGAAAAGCGACCGTCATGGGCCAGAGGTAGAACATGTTGTCTGTAAGTGTGTGGGAGGACTATTTGAGTGACAGACGCCCAGTCCTCGTCTTCCTCTGACATTGTCGGTGGGAGCCAGCGGCGGCACAAAACACCGTCTTGACTGAAATATCTCGTGGTAGGGCCTGAAACATTGGCAGGATCGGACACCACAACACACTTAGTCCTTCCCTACACCACAACACACTTAGTCCTTCCCTACACCACAACACACTCAGTCCTTCCCTACACCACAACACACTCAGTCCTTCCCTACACCACAACACACTCAGTCCTTCCCTACACCACAACACACTCAGTCCTTCCCTACACCACAACACACTCAGTCCTTCCCTACACCACAACACACTCAGTCCTTCCCTACACCACAACACACTCAGTCCTTCCCTACACCACAAATTTCCCTATAAATTAGAATAGGGAAGAAATTCATAGTGAAAATTTAAAATGGTGATTATATTTGTAGTTTTTATTTCCAGGTTTCAAGAGCGCAGAGAGAGAGAGAGAGAGAGAGAGAGAGAGAGAGACAGAGAGACAGAGAGAGAGGTTCTAATCTGAAGGAAGGAACGAACGAACGAACGGAGGAACGAAGAAAGGAAGGAAAGAACGAAGGAAGGGAGGAAGGAAAGTAGATATTACAGGTGAGTAACAGAGAGGAAGACTGGAAGGGAGAGAGAGAGAGAGAGAGAGGAAGACTGGAAGTGTAATAGGTTAAGTCAGGTGTAATAACTCATTAGATAAATTATCCCACAATGATACTTATTTATGTTAGGTTTGTGTGAGGATGATTACTCGTTCGGGAACTCTTGGTTTAACAAATACTAAATCCTAGTTGAGAGTTTGTGGGTTTAATGAAGTATAAATTGTTGTTGAGTAGTAATGAGGTTTATTTTCCAGGGAAGAGCGTGAGGAATTATTATATCATTCTCTCTCTCTCTCTCTCTCTTACTCTCTCTCTCTCTCTCTCTTTCCTGTTTATTTCTTTTTCTGACGGCAATGTTTTTTTTATTATTATTATTATTTATTGGGCACTCCCCTACATCCTTGTGTAAGGTGAAGCGCAGAAGCGTTTACAGCGCCCAACAGGGAAGCATGCTAAGTTCATGCTTGCCTTTATGTCTCATGAGTTAAGGGCGTAGAAGCCTGAAGAGTCAATGGTTTATGTCATCAAGTTATTGGAAGCTCCAACAACTTGTCCCTGAATACGAATTCTCAACTTTCGACTTACAGCAGGTACCTACTTTACTGCTAGGTGAACAGGGACCAATGGGGGCTAGGAAGTATGTCCAAACAACTTCCACCGGCCCGGGAATCGAACCCGTGACATCTCGCTTGCGAAGGCAAGAGCGGTACCACTCTACCACCAGCACCCCTGATGGCAATGTAAGAAAATGAAGAATGGGTAAAGACAAAACCCACACACTGAATGTAAGACCCACGAACTGAAAGTAAAACCCACGAGCTAAAAGTAGGACCCATGAACTTAAAGTAGGACCCACGAACTGTAAGTAGAACCCACGTAGTGGAAGTGGACCCTCGGACTGGAAGTAGGACCCACGGACTGACGTACGACCCACAGTTAACAAAGAATGGATGCAGGAATTATAGAACAAGGGCGGAAGGGGGACAGCAGATGAGCCGTTCGGATGGTGCCTGAGACAGACACAACTCTGATGGGAGTTACAGGGCTCAGCTGAGAACATGTCTGGGAGAGCTGAGACGGTGGGTGGGTAGTGGGTGTGGGGGGGGGGGGAGCATGCTAGAGTGTAAGGAATTCTTAGTCGGTCCCAGGCTTATAGTCTATCAAGAGCTCTGATCACGTTGTTGATTCTTTCGTGTGTCCCCAAAGCAAGGGTATGAGGAGGTCTTGGGGAGGTTACGAGAGGAGACGTGTTTGGGTTGAATGGGGGGACAGAGAGGAATTATGGCACAACTACAAGAAATTCTTAGTGAGCAGCAAACTTAAGAGACAGCCAGCACCTCCCAGAAACTTATATCCTGTACTTATACACAGCTGGTCCTTTCAAGCTGTTGCAAATGAGATTAACACGAAGTTTCTGTAGTGTCGTAAATTTATCTGATAAAATGTTTTTAGTCTGTTGTAAACTCTGAAATCCTTGCCGAAAATAAATTATAAATTTATTTTTTTAATTCCTATAAAAATTTTGGACGTGAATGTGTTAGTAAGTATATTTTTGTATGTTTATTATTAGTAGCGTTTCTTCACCAGTTCGTGTAATGTTCTTGAGGTCATCTTGGGAAACATTTTTACTTTTGTCGCGATCAATCAAAGGTTTAGCTAGAGAGCCCAAATGTTTCTGTTAAGTGTCTTGTTAGGTTGTTTACAGGTTAAGGTTACAGGCCCAAAGGTCACTTGTCGAGCTCTAACCTACGACAGGGTGTAAGGGGGTGCCCAATAAACTAGCCCCGGCAATCTAAAAAAAAAACTAAAAAATCCCTCAACACTCAGGGTAGACTCGGACGTTTATGAAGACTTTTCAAAGACTAATCCTGTCCCCGGATGTTCATTGGTAAAACACGGAGACGTGATGGGTCGTTGAAATACAGCCTTAAGCAAAATATCAAAACAGTTTTAAATAACGTGTGTGGTTGTTTGTTTTTCTACTATATAATACAAATTTAATATGTCCTTCTGGGTAAAACGTTGTCAGACATTCCGTATTTTTACCCAAGTTGTGAGAGGCAGCCGACGACACCGAGAAAACGCTTATTCTTTCACAAACGTCTTCAGATTACGGCAATTCTCATGTAAGAAAACAAAAGATCTGTATATGTTTTTACCAAATGGCAGCATTAATATAAGTTTGAATTAAACCTGAGTGAGAAACAAAACAAGTTTTTTTTTAGAAGTCTTTCCTTTTATATTTACCCCTGAACAACTAATTACACGCCTCAGGTTCCTAAAGTCCAAACAGCACTCCCACACACGGTTATTATCCTTCAGAACAACGGCAAAAAATCTGGGGGTGTTTTTTTTCCCCTAACTGTTATGACACTCGGACTTGTAAAAGGGAGAGTGGCATTATTCAGTACAATAATTGGCTGTCAAGTAGAAGGGACTGTTCAGCTCGACTCGACATTACACTAAAGCGAACCCTCGTTAAGACTCTCTTGATCCTATTGCCAGATTCTTGAAAACATTCCATCCTCATTGCTCACACATCTCTTCGTGTCAGCATTTTCTGCAGGAGTCAAATCTATGCTAATTTGTTTTTTCTTCTAAACTCGACGTCTCTTATTATCAGAGTCTTAGAAACATGTTATACCAGCATCAAGGAAGTTAAATGAATGCAAGGGATAGCGGGCCCCTCCTGGTCTTGCCTGCATCTTGAAAGGAGCGATGATATGTCGTCTCTCTCTCTCTCTCTCTCTCTCTCTCTCTCTCTCTCTCTCTCTCTCTCTCTCTCTCTCTCAAAGGCGCATCTGTCAGTCCTTCGTTAGACATCTTGATCCTATGTAAGGTATGATTCATTAATATGATGTCCCCAACACACCCACCCACCCACCCACCTACCCACCCACCCACCCACCCACCCACTCACTCATTCAACCCACTTTCCCATCACCAACCCACTTTCTCACCTACCCACTACCAACCTACTCTCCCACCACCGCCCACGGCCATAACACACACACACACACGTTGGGGCTCTTGTGTCTATAAATCTTGACAAACATAAGTGCTATACAGAAATCGTCTCACCGGCCGTCACCCTACACTCCGCCTTTAGGTATAGTAACCAATCACAAGACACTAAATTACCTACGACTTTGAGAAAACATTTGCGATTGGGTATTAGGATGACCCTCTGAATGACCAGTAAGCTTTCTTTAAAAAAAATGTTGAATCAAGATACGTGAAGAACAAAACTGGTGTGTGTAGTACATATATGTGTGTGTGTGTGTGTGTGTGTGTGTGTGTGTGTGTGTGTGTGTGTGTGTGTGTGTGTGTGTGTGTGCGTGTGTGTGTCAGCCTCTAGGTCAACAGGTGTACTCGGAATATGACCTGTAATCAAATATTTTGTCTTGTTTCTTAAAGATAAATTTGGTTAAATTAATTATGTGTAGGCGGGAGGGAGAGAGGGAAGGAGAGAGGGAAGGAAGGATGTAGTGCATGGGAGGGAAGGAGAAAGAGAGGGCAGGAGGGAGAGGGGGAAGGAAAGACGACAGGGAGGGAAGGAAGCTTGTGGGGTGTGGGAGAGAAGGTAGGGAGGGAGGGAGGGCAATGGAGGATGGAGAGATAGTGAGAGGGAGTGAAAGAGAAGTCGGGGAATGAAAGAAAGAAGTGAGAGGGGGAGGAAAGGAGGTGGGTGAGAGAGAGAACGTGATATAAAGGAGACAAGGAGAGGGAGAAAGGAAACTTGTATGCAATCGGAAGGAAAAGAGAGAAGAGGGGTGGAGAGACGAGGAGGGGAATGAGAGAAGGAAGGTAGAGGAAGATGACAGAAAGGAGAGGAAGAAAGATGACAGAGAAAGGAATGGGGGAGTGGTATGGAGGTAGGTGAGAGAGAGAGAGAGAGAGAAAGTCTCATGCACGGAAACCGCCTCTGCTGCATTCCTTCTGACTCACACAAGTTAAGCAAACAAACAAACAGACAGACAGGGCGGCACAAAGACAAAAAAGACAGACAGAAACATAGACAGAGAGAGAAAATGAAAAACATGTATTACAGAGGACGATGATGATGACGACAAGAATCTGTGTCATTCTTTTACTTTATTTACTGCTTGTCGCTCGGTCACGTACCTGTTGGTAACCACTGGACCGTGTGCACGAGCTCCACAATGTATCTGAACCTGTGTTAGTGTTGGTCAAGTCTGGTCTTAAGGAAGTTCACACTCGGTGCCGTCACAACAGTCTCTGGCAAATTATTCCAAGAGTTGTGAAACTCTCACTTCAAAAAAGAAGTCCTCACAATTTTGAATTTGTGGCTTCCTTAACCTGATTCAGGCCGTGACCTCTTGTAGGGCGCGCATGCGCTAGTTCCAGATGTGACCTCTCGACTGAGTAATGTCCTCGGAGGTGCTTATAGACATATTAAGTTCACCTCTTGCCGCCTATACTCTAGTACTATAAGGTAGGCAACTGCAGGCGGTCTATTCTCTCTGGGTATCTGAGGTGCTGTAGTGCAGTCACCGGACTGGTGGCACACCTCTGGATCCTTTTGAATCACCTGACAGTCTCTAGCATATCTCGGGGACTATACGGGATGAGAGTACTCCGATCAGGGAAGCACCTCACTTTAAACTCCCTTCTCAGAAGACCTCAGCTTATTTGCTTGATTAGCCTTCTTAAGCAATGGTCCGGGACCTTTAGTTTGTTGCCAACATACACACCCAAGTCTTTTTCACATTTGTTCTCTGTTATTGATGTTTCTTCGTCATGGTGGGTCATGTGATACACCCCTTACATCTTTTTGCATTTCGAGACGTTGAATCTTAGCAGCCATTCCTTTGACAAATCCTAAAGCTGACAGAGATCTTCGTGTGTCGCTTCACGGTCTGTTTGGTTCTTAATTTCCTTGAATAACTTGGCATCGTCCGGGAACATTTGTATGGAGGATTGTATAGCTTTTGGCATGTCATTTATGAAACAAACAAACAATAACGTCCCCAGTACACTGCCCTGTGGTACCCCGCTCGTCATGGGTACACACGATGATTCCATGTCTTTAATCACCACACACTGCATGTGGTGATGAAGGAAGTCTCTAATCCACGCTAGGACGCTCCCCCAAATTCTACACCATTCCAGTTTAATTTTCAGGCTTTCATGAGGTGCACTACCAAATGCTTTGGCAAAGTCTAGTTATATATTACCAATATTGCCACCCTCCTCCAGAACCTGGACAACTGTATCAAGCAAGGTTGTTTCGCAGTAGATATTCCATCACAGCATCTCGTATAATGCTCTCTACTACTTTACACAATATGCTGGTCAGGCTAACCGGCCTCATCAGCTGGTAAGCAGAGGTCCTCCTGCTTTATACACCTCGGCTGGGATTCCATCAGGCCCAGTGGCTTTGTTATTTTTCACCTGCTTGATGGTAGTAGCTACCTTATTCTGGGATGGAGGATAGCTGAAGTGGGTCATCTCTGGATGCCGAGGGACCTGCTGGGTAGTCAGGACATTCACATCGGTGTTTCGGTTGAGCAGAGAATGGTAGTGCTCTTTTCGGTGGAGGGGGCACACCATATGTTTGTTTTAGTGGAATTGAAAAATTCACGCATCATGTGTTAATCTGCGAATTATTGCATTTCACAAGCATTTTTATTCCACCATTCGTCCCTTATTTCGTGAAGTTCGCGCTGGGCCACTGCTTTCTTCTTGTGGAATGCATCAGCTTTGATCCGAGACTGAGGGTTGTTCTGCCAGCCATAAAGGCAGCACGTTTATCATCGACGAGTATGTTGATTTCCGGGTCATTTTCATCAAACCATTCCTGGTGTTTTCATTTGATCTGGCCGAACGTCTCGCTGCAGGTTTTTGTCATGACAGCGTTGAGAAGAGTCCATGTTTGAGCTGCTCTCTGAAAGCATGTTCTACCACTTGATCCTTCCAATTCCAGATTTGTTGTACCTCCCACGCTTTGTCCATTAACAGATGAACCTGTACAAGAGAATCTTCTCTCTACACACTCACTCTTCCTGAACTAAGTGTAACTTACTTCATGTTTCACCCACACACACAACACACCTTACTCAATATAGTTTCCTCTTAAAATTACTATTAAACACGATCAGGAATAATGAGTTAAAATAAACAATGAGAGAGTTTATTCCATTTTTTAATTCAAATCAAAGTCTTATTAAACCTAGAATTTCATTAACGGTGTCATATGTACATTAATTTATGAGAACTATAGAGATCTTCCCTTATGATCCCGATTTAGAGAGTGAGTTTACGAGTGTACAATGTTTCCAGAAGAGGTATTCGAAATTCTATATATTTTAAGAATTATATGTATATCGTGTTGTGGAATGATTTAACGTGTGTATAATTTCTTCATTAGTTATACTTAGTTATCTAAAGGCAAAACAGATGATGGAATGCGGTCAGGTGGGGACATGAGTCAGCCCGTGTTTCATGGGGGTTATGTAAACACTAGACAAATTACACACCATATTTTAGCAAACTAACGGCATGAGCTGTCATCTTCTTTTTATTATAATTATCCAAAAATACAGTTTAATAACGTAATTGTCATAGTAAGGGGGACAGTACAGCCCACATTCACAAAAGATCTGGAGGTAAGTGAAGGTCTAAAAGTGAGCGTAAATGCTTGACTTAAACACGAAAATTTCAAGAAATAGAATAGGAAGGTATATTGAGTCTCACTTAACGAGGTATTATACTGAGAGTTTCACTTAACGAGGTATTATACTGAGAGTCTCACTTAACGAGATATTATACTGAGAGTCTCACTTAACGAGGTATTATACTGAGAGTCTCGCTTAACGAGGTATTATACTGAGAGTCTCGCTTAACGAGGTATTATACTGAGAGTCTCGCTTAACGAGATATTATACTGAGTCTCACTTAACGAGGTATTATACTGAGAGTCTCACTTAACGAGATATTATACTGAGAGTCTCACTTAATGAGGTACAGTATTATACTGAGAGTCTCACTTAACGAGGTATTATACTGAGAGTCTCACTTAACGAGATATTATACCGAGTCTCACTAGACGTAATAAAGGAAATTTATCATTTCCAAATAATAATGACCACACCATCTCCTGCTGTAAATTAAACACCATGATAGAACTATACTTTAATTATTACTATTGTATATCTCAGTTAGGTGAACAAATATTGACATTACCAAGTTTACAAATGAACTTTATTCTGTTTTATCTGACCAAGATGATGGTTATTATAACTTACTTGTTTACTTTTATGGAGAGAACAATGTTGGTGATTATGTTCGTGGAGAGATGTTGGAGAGGGAGAAAGGGAGAGGTTTGGAGAGAGAGAGAGAGACTGTGGAAGGAAGAGAGTAAGTATTGGAGGGAGAGGGAGGTTGTTGGAGAAGGGGAAAAGGAATTAGAGAGAGACAGTAAGAGAGAGAAAAGAATGTTGGTGAGAGGTGTGTGCATAGCTGTTGTCTTTTACATTGTTGGAGAAAAAAGAGGGAGAGGGAGTGTGTGTGTGGTGTGTTGGAGATAGTAGAAGAGTGCTGGAGAAAGGTAGAGATTGTACTGGGGAGATAGAATTTACTTTGAAGAGAGCAGAGCGTCGAATAGAACGAGAGAGATAGAGAGAGAGAGAGAGAAAGAGAGCAGTGTGGTGTAGTCATCAGCCGCCCACGGGCCTGGGGGGAATGCGGCCATCGTCTGTTATATCACTCACTGCTCGGCCCTCGCCCGCCTCCCTCGCCATCTACCACACTTAACCCTCACATTATGTTGCTTTATTCTTGCACATCCTTCCCATCTACACCCCCACACACACACACCCACTTGACCTGGAAGAGGGTGGAAGGTGGGGTCAACAGTGAGTTCGGCTGAAACTGTTATGGGTAAAAAAAAAGGTCTTGTTTTGACCTGAACCAACACACTGTAGATTGATGTTAGTTATCCTAGGTATATTATTGATTGACCAGGTTAATTACGAATATTTTGAACCATGTTTTTTACACCTGTATATCAGTACAGGAGAATGTTGAAATCTCAATTAAGTTACCGGTTTGTACAGTAGGTGGAGAGGTAATTGAACTAGTGGGGAGAATACACACAGCAGTATATGTTGGATCATCACCCATCTCACGTGTACTGGCAGGAGTCAGTAGAGAGTTAAAGTCAAGAAGGCGGAATTTAACAGTTATTACAATACCCAAGGTGACCTAAGACGACACTATTTCATCTCAATACGTAAACAAAAAATCACTTAACTTTCATCGTTCTTCACCCTAGAAAAAAAAATCGTAGGAGGGATCAGGTCAAGGACAGTGTGTTGACCTTCAGATTTACCCCCTGACCTCGTAAAGCAGTGTGTCTGGCCCCCTGACCTCGTGGTGTGTAGATACAGGACATGTACACATCCTGTGACCAATCTCACGTTAACAGAAATATCCTGCCATTTATTGGTTATCTCTCTCTCTCTTTCTTCCTGTTATTTTATAGATTAACTCTCTCTCTCTCTATCTCTCTCTCTCCCTTTTCTGTCATTTTAGAGATTAATTCTCTCTCTCTTTCTCTTCCTGTCATTTATAGATTATCTCTCCCTCTCTCTCTCTTCCTGTCATTTTAGATATTAACACTCTCTCTCTCTCTCTTCCTCTCATTTTAGAGATTAATTCTCTCTCTCTCTCTTCCTGTCATTTTAGATTATCTCTATCTCTCTCTCCTGTCATTTTAGAGATTAACTCTCTCTCTCTCTTCCTGTCATTTTAGAGATTAATTCTGTCTCTCTTTCCCTCTTCCTGTCATTTTAGATTATCTCTATCTCTCTCTCCTGTCATTTATAGATTATCTCTCTCTCTCTCTCTCTCTCTCTCTCTCTCAGCTTGGAGTTGTGGCTCTCTCCACCTTTTGAAGGCTGACTGAGGTCTGTTGTTGTTATTACTCTGTTTCAACAACAAAGGTTTTTAAACACTTAACAAGGTATGTAAACCTTTTATCATGTTTATGTTTTCACCAAATATAAACCCAAGTTCTCAGTCTCATCCTTTAATATTTCCCTCTAACTGGAATAACTCATTTAATTAGTCAGTTCTCACCGCCATGTTAACATCAATTAACTCTCCAGTATTTTTATGCCACTGAGCCTAAATGAGCCATTGAGATGCGCTTCCACTTCTCTAATTAGCAAGGAGAAATAACACACACATGAGCTTATGATATTCCAAAGCCCAGGTTGATAATTATTACTTTACAGTTTCACGCCCATAACATATTTTGGTCATTGAATTTCTAAACAAAAATAATATTAGTCAACGATGTCTATCTGTGCAAAGTGTAACTGTAGGGTAGAGATTGGTAGTGGTAGTAGCGCGAGCAAAGATGGTGTAATGGTTACCGTGCTCGCCTCACAAGCAAGTAGACTCAGGTTTGATCCTGGGCAGGGTGAAACTATGGGTAAGTTTCTTTATGCCATTTGCCTCTGTCTACCCAGCAGTAATTAAGGACCTGGATGTTAATCGTGTTCCGGGTTAATGGCTAGCCAGTGCAGTTGGCGAGTTGTCCGGTCTTCTCGGGACTGTGCCTTGACACTGGGTCATGCAACTCGTTAACTTGGGGTGTGGTTGTTATGTTGGCGACAGCTTCTACACCGTAAACACTGTTTGAAAAATCGTCAGATAAATACATAATGATTCAGTATGTAAATAAACAAAGTAAGATAATTTAAAGATGACCCATGAAATAAGTAGGTTTATTTTTTATTTATTTTTACTTTATTTATGTACAGTATTTGACACGACTAAGTCTCCAATGTAAAGACACAGGTTTGTATTCATTTTATTTGTCAGGGAAGAAAAAAGACCAAAATATATTCCTAAATGAATGAGTTGTGTACCTCAGTGGTGTGTCTACCTGAGGAATGACTAGGTGTATACATGAAGACGTTGACAAATACGCAGAGAATACAGAGTAAATATAAAGAAAATGAAGGTTAATATTCTTCTGTACAATATAACCAACAATTAAAATATAAAAAATAAACTATATGGCTAAATAATTAATACAATAACCGATTTATCTCGGAGTAAAAATAACAAATAAAAATGACAAGGCTTTTAAACAATTATGACAACTAAGGAACAAAAACTAAAATATTACTTGTTGTTGGGAAAACTTGTCACTGCCATTTTTTTATACATTTAGGTCGTGTATAATAGACAACAACCAAACTTAGTTAACCCTCTCAGCCTCGCACGGTGGCGTCGAACATAAAAGGAGAAAAAACTTACGCTCAGCCTCGCGACGCCAATGTGGCCACGTCCAATGGGCTATATTTTCACATAACTCAAAAACTATTCAATGAAACTGACTGAACTTTGGACGCCATTTGACAGACGTCGTTTTCTTTGTGTGGGCCTCATCACCTTCCCCGAGACGGTCTTGGTCATCGTGTGCATGGCAGAGCAGCATGAAGCCAGTGTCGCTCTGGCCATTAGAGAGAGAGGAGGGTGCGCCGCTCGGCCCTTTAATTATTCCATGAGTTTTTGTGTTATATTATTTTTCCTTATATTCTACAAGCTTTGTTCTTTATTTTGGTATATACTATAGTACACATCAGTGAACACCATAATACTGTACAAGCAAAATGTGAATGGAACTCGAGATGTTACTAAACATTTTCCTACCTTTTCAACTTACCTATACTCAAAAAAAGTGGCTTAAATTTAAAAAAATGTAATTTTTTTGTGGTTTCATACAATTTTTTAGACAATTTTATGTTAGAAGAGATCCCATTCCAATTCATAAAACAACTCCATGGCAGTGAAATGAGCCCTAAAAAAATAAAATCAAAGATTTTTGGGCAAAAACCTCCGAGGCTGAGCGTAAGTTTTCATGCACGTATGTGTCTCAGGCTCCGGGGCTGAGAGGGTTAAAAAAAACATACAAACAGAAAACTCAATACAGTACTGCACAGGCAGGGACGGATCTAGACAACAGTGGGGGGTCCAAGAAGTTGTGGGTGGAGGAACATGGTGAGCAGCTGGGGGGCACTGTAAGCCCCTCCAGAAAACTTTTTGAAACCTGACCAATATCACGGGCATTTTGAGGCCATATTAAGTTCAGGTGCAATTGATATTAGGAAATATTCTGAGGTCACTAGTATAGTAATGAAATTTTACTATACAAAAATGCCGGAGTACAATACTGCATTAAGGAAAAGGTATTGGAATGTTCTGATGAAAAGGGGGGTCCAGACCCCCAGAACCCCCCTCTGGATACGCCCCTGACAGGGTACCATCCTTGAAGCAGGTAAATACTGCCTCGTTGGTTACAGGACAGGTTGGAGCTTACCATATAAAATCCAACATTAGGCATGCAAAATTATAATACCTATAGAGGATATTAAAGAGAAATGTAACCACTGTATAAGTTAAAAGAAAACAAAGAAATGCAAAGAGAAGACAAGTTACTGGGAACGCAAGTACTACTTGAAATTAGTGGATGATCCAAACTTTAACATGTTCATCATTATATGACCATTTTCCATCCTCTCTAACAAGTTTCCACTAACAATTGCTTTTATGTTTGCTAAAATTAAAGTACAGTACAGTACCATCAAGTGATTTTGAGAGTACACTTGTGTATGAAGAAAACCTTTTTAATTATCATTTTATGATGCATGTACCGGGTAATCCTTATCTTGTTTCTTAATAATACTGTACAACATGCCCTTAAATTTTCCGGGGATTTGGGTCTCAAAATGGCTGCAAATTCCTAAATCCGTGAATATTATTTGCTGATGATGGGGAATGGTTACATTTTTTGTACATATGTAAAAAAAAAATTGGGGGCCATTAATATATTTTGTTTTTACATTACAGTCAACCCTCGCTTTACGCGGTGCCCTGCCGAACACGGAATGCTCACTTTCCGCGGTGTGTGTACCCTTATACGCGGAGGGCGGCGCGAGCAGGGTGCACACAAGGTCGCCCAGTCATCAAAACATTACCGAGTCTTCACCAGCCACCCACCACAGCCGGCCCAAGTCAGTGATAGTGATAATGATAGTGAGGATATGGACATTGAGGGGTTTGACAAAGAGGCCCTGCAAGCCTCTGTGGTGGATAGTGATACAATTGATACAAGTGATACAGGTGAGGGCCAATAATCTGCCCTCTGCCTCGGAACCAACCCCCCATCCCCGTGTGCCCAGCCATCATTTCTACTAATGTAAGTGTTAAAAAACCTAATATTATTGATATTTCTCTTAATTATTAATTGTGTGTGCATACCATCATAAAATTAAGAAGTTATTTTTACTACAACGTAGGTATTGTGTCTGAAAAAGTGGAGTTTGGGGGTCGGCCCGGTCTCCATTTCAATTAATCCCGTATGTTATGTTGTTCACTTTACGCGTTTCTCACTTTACGCGGGCCGCCGTGGGTTCAATTGACCGCGTAAAGTGAGGGTTCACTGTATTTTAAGAACAGTTGAACCCTCAAAGACCTGGATTAAAGGGGAGACCACCTGTCTGATAAAGCTGATTGTCCATATCTTGCGGCGGCTGATGAACTAAATGTAGACAAACGATAAATACGGATATAAAAAACACCCAAAATACAGGACCATATTTTACAGCGTATAAGACACATCCCCTATTTTAACAGTGAGTACCTAAGATAAAACTTGTGTGTATTTTCCTCCAGTAGTTTCCTTAAAATAATATACCGTATACAGTCCCAGTAAATGTGAGGAATAAATAAAAATAATACCAATAATTAAGTTACAACCAAAAATACTGTACTGTATTGCCAAACCAGGAAATAAAAGTCAAATGAAAATTTAACACCTCACAGCGTGGCCCATTAGCCTGGTGGTTACAGTAATGAGTCTAACCTAGCTACAATGCCTTGATTAAGCACTATTATATCAGTAAACACTAATGATAACAGTACAGGACAAACGCAGGTCATCCTGTAACATCATATCACCATTTGGCCTGCCTGTATCACAAGCTCAAGATGACCGCATCTGCTGATGAGTACAGTACAGTATAGTGTATACTACAGTACAGTGGGGTATGCTATAACGAACGTAATTGGTTCCAGAACCTCGTTCGTTATAGCATTCGTTCGTTATAGGATTAATCCGTTCCAGGCCCCCAAATACAACCACTTAACACTGAAAAAATTCTGTGGAAAATGTAAAAAATATGGTACTTTATCTTACCTTAGTGTTATTCAGCATGCAGGTACCCCTAAACACTGGCACATCACTATCACTTCCACTGGGAGTCTTGGCTTTAAGGTCCTCAAACAATTCTAGCCTTCTCACAAAGTATAGCTTCACTAATGTTATCACCTGCCATTTCTTTCTCCTTTATCCACACTAAGAGTAAATTTTCCATCTCTTCAATCACATTACACTTTGCTTTGCTAAGTCTAAAGATTCCCTTAGCCACTTGCACAGTTTTTAACTCCTCTTTATTCTTCAAAATCGTACATATAGTCGATTTAGCCATCCCATATTCATCACTAAGTTTCGCAATGCTTCTTCCATTCTCACGTTTCTTTACAATTTCTTTCTTAGTTTCAAGGGTTATTAGCTTTCTCACTCGCTTTGGACGACTCATTGTTACAATTGTATACTTGTATAACAAAATAGTTATACAAATAACGCGAATTTCCACATCAAAAGACGAAATTTCAACAATAACAGTGGTGCACTGGCTACACAATGAGACAAAGATGGCACCTGACGCTCTTGTTGTGGGTCGCGGTACAACAATATTCATGCGCCAGGCGAAATAGTCCGGTATTCATCCGCGTTCGTTGTAGGAGTTGCCTTCGTTATAGCATTCTCAATTTTATAGGTAAAACCATTCGTTATAGGAATATTCGTAGTAGGATCCGTTCGTTATAGCATACCCCCACTGTAATATATTTTGATTATTTACAATATACTCTACATGTACAGTGGTGTTTGCTTAAATAAATACAGCTATCTGTCTGTCTATGTAATTTAGACTCTTGGAAAACTTTCCCCAATACCCTGAAAAATTTTGGGTTTGTGCAACTTTTTCTGGGGATGAGAAAATTCATCTCTACACCTGGAAATCTCTCAATGCAATCCTGCAATAATTCTGCACCAATTATTCTGACTAATGGAGATATTACTATAGTGTCCAAGAATCTATCTAAAGCAGGGGTGTGGGGAAACTTTTGAGGTCGGAGGGCCAGATTAAAATTATAAGAGTTCTTCAGGGCCACCTATCATTTTCAATATTAATTAGGTACAGTAGAACCCTGATTATCCAGTGCCTATGGGGATTGAGAGGTGCCGGATAGAGATATCCCGGTTAGTTGATCACTCTAAGGACCCTACAATGCACAGTGCTACAGGTTTACCTCTCAAATTTGTATCTCAGAAAAATGGACTTAGCTAAGACTTATTCTACTCTATATAAATGATGTAGCTTGGAAAGTGTAATATAAAATATGAAATAAGAAAAATGAGAAATATGGGTGTGTATGTGTGGGAACTGAACATTTGTTGAGGTGGTGGGCTATAACTGTGCTTCCGTCCAATGTGACACACACAGCTGGGTGACTGCCTGGCTGAACTGTGTCATGTGTCCCAGAGGAAGGTTTGACTGTGGAAGGTGCAATTCTTTGGCCATAAAATATTTCCTATTGTATTTTATGATATACAAGTACGTACAGTATTATGTATAAATTTTATGGTTTATCATATCAATAAATATGGCAGCTCATCCCCCGTGCACGTGGTATTCAAACTTATGAATTTCGCTGATTTTGGAGGAATTTTTATTAATACTGTGGTTCATTTTGGTGCCGGTTAGTTGAATCTGCCAGCCACTGGACTCTGGATAACTGGTTCTACTGTAATAATCTATGTAGATTTATTGGATATAACCGCTACCCCGAAGCATCATCCTAATACAGTTCTGTTGTTTTAAGTTACGATAGTCTGATAATAGCATATACGTATATTTTATCCAAATCTATCAACAAATTCTATACCCCCGAGTCTCCCCATAAAAAAGAAAAGAAAAAATTAACTCGGTAAGGACAGAGGCCATGCTGAAACCTTCGTCCCACTGTCCTTTCCAATGATTATCTTGCCATTTCAGAAGTACCGTACTGTACAGTAATGGCATGTTCTTCACAGACGAGTTAAAATGTATCACAACTAAGGCTATATACATCCACCAAAAGTTGTGTGCTCTAAGGATATTAACAGAACCACAAGTAAATTAATCCATGTATTATTACCAGAGGAAAACAGTTGCCAGGAAAGACAAAAAACACAACTTGTGAATATTCTAGTGAACAGGACATAAGTGAAATACCTTTAAACAGTTGTAGCCATTATATTTTATTTGGTACTGTAAGCACTGATAAGTGAGTTCTGTAAACACTAATGTAAAATTGAAGAGCTATGAATATTTCAAGCATTTATTTATAGACTGTGAAAGTTGGCCATAAAAATTCATAATTGTCATACCAGTCACATAAAACAATAATCTACCATACAGTACAATATACAGTAATCAGATTTAATGGACTGTATGAGGTATTTTATTAAAAGCAGTAGCTAGTGACCAAGCTGTAATGTAAAGTACAACACTTAAGGGGCTATGAGATGGCGTTCGTGTGGACATCTCCCACTTTGTGCAGGCTGGCCATTTTAAGGCCAGTGCAGCACTTGACCTGACTGATGGGAGCATCTTACACTTGAAACTCACTTCCCCATTTGTTTCATCATCAACTGTTGCATCTGCTGCTGGAGTTTACCAATGCTGTCACGTTTGCTTTCAGAATCCTTTTCCAACTTCTCCATTGTGTTGTCGTGACGTTTGCTGGAAAAGGAAAGAATGATAGAGGTATTTGTTGTCCCTGCGCCCTCCTGCTATGAATGCCTCTACAAATAAAGGTCATTTATATGTTGTATACAAATATTAACAACCTTTTAGTTAATTTTTGGTTTGTTAGTGCAAATAATTACATAGTGCTTGAGAAGCAAACAGCCCTTACTAATGTAGCTATTAAAAGATCCACAAATTAGTCATATGATAAATAATTAGTAGAAACAACTACAAAACACTCACATCTCTTGCTGTATGTAATCTACTCTCTTGTTGACATTCTGCCGAGCTTCCTCCAGGTCCTGACGAATGAGGGCTGGTCCAATTAACTTGTATACCACATTTTCTTCATTGATCAAATCCAGCTCCTGTGAAGATATTCATGAAATGAAACAATATTCAGATATTGCTGTACAGTAGCTAATATGTTTTACATGCCAACAATTATGCTAAATCCTTAATATACTGTCCAGTAGGTATATTACTGTACAGTAGTCATAACAGCTTTACTTTAAAATATAAATTAAGAGAACTTCAACTTGATCATTATAAAATAATACAATATAGACCTTTTACACTGCTGTACGTGTATTCTGCTCTCATAAAGTTATCCTGTATAATTCAACCAAATATAACTCTCTAAAGTTATTAAACAGCATCTCACCCAAATTGTTTTATACAGTATTGGTGAGAATATTTACTGGTAATCTACACTCTTATAATCATTGTTGTAAAATGAATACTGTAAAAAATGTTGTTGAATAATATAGTGTGTTTAGAGGCTTCATGTATAGTAATATGAACACTATCTATCTTGCCACCAATAAACGACCACAAATAAATTACTTATTACAGTTATGAATTAATTGTCTGTATGAATTGAAGTGTTGATTAATGCACTGGCAAATTTGTCACCCGAGCAAAGAAGTGATTTTTGAACCATTCATTTCAGAAAGTTTCATTGTACTAAGACAACAAGATTGTATGGAGAGTTCACCTTTGGTTTACTGGCAAAATCCCATTGAATCATACGGTGTAAAACTCCCGGCAGTATTTCACATGTGAAACAGAAAGTCCCTGTACTGTACACAGCAGGTTACAGTACAGTACATTTCTCTTACCTCTTTTACAACTTTATTTTCATTTAGTTGACCATCAAGCTGCGACCTTAAATTGGTGGTCTTAGACAAATCTGGAAATAAAATCAACCTTATAATAATCATAAAAATACCAGCCATAAAACTATCAAATGAAGAAATAAAATTCAGTACAGCACAGTACAGTGTGTACAGTATGAAATAAAATTGACTATGAATACACTCACTGCCTTGGTTAATGATGCAGTTTCGAGCTTCATAAATATTTAATACCAGTCTGACCAAACTTAATTATAAAATCAGAAGGTTTGGTCAAGTTGGGTTAAGTGAGTGGTGCTGGGTTAACTTGATTCATACCATCTTTAGTAATATATAGTACTGTGACAGAGAAGTGCTGGTTAACAAGTAAATTAGATAAATTTTCTATGAAAGAGAACTTCTTTCTTACCTCAAAACTATCCCTAAAAATGAGGAGCATTTGTAATTTTCATAAGTGAGTTAGATAGCTTTGGTTAGTTACCTTATCTATGCTAATCATATTTGGTGATTGTGGCTGGGAAGTAGTTATTTGTTCCTATCAAAAAAAATTCCACCTAACAGCCAATACAATGATTATTCATGCTAGGATAGAGGTAAAGGTATGATAGGTAGATTCATATTGAAAGGAGGAAGGTCAGTCAATCGCTCGCTGGGAACCATTCAGTCATTAAGCATCATAAAGAGAGCGGTGACATCTTTATTTATAGGATAAGAAATAAGTTTTCCTCTATTGAGATGTTTCATTAGGTATAGTTCAATAACCTAGACCCTTGTTCTTAATTATTACCATTAACACAAACTTACAAGTCTCACACATCCATCTTCTGTAAACAAAAAATGTGGTAATCTTACATCAGAGTATTACTTCATCTTTCATTAATAAATGTTTCATTATACAGTAGTCCAGATCAACAAAATAAATAATATAAAAATCTCAAAAAATATCTCGAGGTGACATGAGATGGATGATGAGTCACTTCCCTTATTGACTGTATTTGATGATTATTTAAACACCTACATGATTGTTTTAACACCTGTGAGTTTGTTTTTCACCATTACCACACCTTTTTGGCTCTTCTTATAGTATTCTACCTCCTCTTCTAGTTTCTTCTGTAGTAATTCGGGACCCATGGTGGAGGAGGACGACGGACTACACACCTAAAGAGGTTATTGACACACCTGGTTGTTAACTTGGTGTGGAATTGGTTTATTTTGTTATATATAGTGTAAAGTTATTTAGTAATTTAGTGAAAAGTAATGAAAAAGTTTAATTGGTCTTATTTTTATTAGTCTATTCGTAGTTAATTATATATTATTGTTTGTATGGTTAGGTGATAAAGTAATAATTATTTATATATTATTTGGTCATAGGTTAAGTTTTATATTTTATTCAATATTAGTAAATATATTATTTTTGTTTTCCGTTTGCTCCTGAACCATGGAATATAAATATTAAACATATCGTAGCCCCTTTAAGAAACTATTAAATCATCCAGACAATAACAAATAATAATTTTCACTTAATATTAATTTATTCATAACGATTTTACAATAAATAAAGTTGTAATCACTTTAAAACCTTATGGTAGGTGAGTATAAGGACTAAAGTCTCTTCCCTCAGTGTGGTTACCATGACAACTCAGGTGTAAACAAAACACTGTGTCAAGAGGTGAAGAGTGAGCCAGGTTTTAAGGCTTTATTAAACGGTATAGCTATACTAAATATCCATAATCTTTTAATTTTTTACAATATGTTTGGTATCTACAAGAGGATAGTTGAACTTACAAACAATTGGACTTACAAACAAGCCTCAGGAACATAACTCGTTCGTTAGTAGAGGAGCATCTATACCATATTATTTTATTATTACTGTACTGTATTTACTTTTGGTTTCTTTATGATTGAAATTGTGGTAAAATTTTTGTTATATATATTTTAATCCCGTGTTTAAAGCTTTATTAGTGTGTTCTAAATAGGTTACCAGCCATGATCCTGGGAGACAGGCCACATGGAGGATTATCATCACCAAATTTCTGAAATCCAAAAAGCTGTGAGGGAAAGGTATGGGGGTCTTTTTATTTAAGAATTTTTGAATGTAAAATATTGGGAAGTTAGAATTCTGTAGATAGATAACTAGATTGTCAGATAGTTCAGTATTTCAGTAAAATCTTACAAGTTAACATTGTTTCAGCATATATGGTACTTATACAGCACAATACAGTATACATGAGCCTGTATAGTCTAGTGTACAGTATACATGAGCCTGTATAGTCTAGTGTACAGTATACATGAGCCTGCATAGTCTAGTGTACAGTATACATGCTGAACCATTTGTAAACATTTTTGATGATTTTATTGAATAAATGGGTATCTATCTGTCTGTCTTATCTATTTGTCTGTCTGTCTGTCTATCTATTTGTCTTTCTGTCTGTCTGTCTATCCTATTTATCTATCTGTCTGTCTGTCTGAGTTTATATATATAGGTGTATCTATCAATATCTATCTTTATATCTATCTATCAGTGTTGGTAAACAGTGTATTATAATCAGTAAAATCAGTTTTTCAGGACTTAATTTACTGTTAATAAAAGAGTTCATGAAAATTAATTAAAATACAGCATAAGGAAATGTGATTCAGTGTTTGTAATGTTCTGCCATTTTATCCTGTTTTGATAAAGTGTGATGCTGTTATTAAGACCACATTCAGTACAGTATATCAGGACATCCTGTAGTGTGTAGTTTATTATCACTCTTCCCAACAGGGAGATCCATCGTCTCCAGCTAGAGAAAAAAGTGTTAATGAAGACCCATAGAAGAGAAAAGAGGTAACCTATTCCTGGTACACTACTCTATTAGGATCTGGTCACAGGAGCTATTTCATATGAAGGAAGTTTGTGTCAATGCTGCCTAACCCCTTCACTACAGGAACACCATTTATAATATTTTATTTGGCTAATGCTAGATGATTTCATTCAACACAACAGTGACCTTGTACACAATGGGTTAAGAGCCTTTGAGACATCTTTGAGATGCACCACTGTACAGTTAGTAGTAGCATGAGGGATTATAATACAGTAATGTGAAGGATATTTGTATATTTTTTTTTAAGTTTACTTGAGATAAATTAATTAATATTAGTATCATGAAAGACTTGATGCCCCCCTTTGCACTTTTTTGTTAGGATATTGAATAGGTAAATAACATATATGGTAAGATTATTGTACTAGTTCATAGGGGCTCAGTATATACAGTTGCGAACAAGGGTCCTGTCACCTCTCCTCCTGCTCCACGACCCCCGAGATTCAGACTCGTGAACCCAAAGCATTAGACAATGATGTATTATTCTATCCAAAAATGCTTTGGATTCATGAGTCTGAATGTTTGGGTTCATGGAGCAGCAGGAGAGGTGATAGGACTATTGTGTGTTGCTATACGTAAACTGACATACATACAGTGGCAAATAAGCTGATTAAACAAAGGCTAACCCAAGGATGGCGGGTAATGAGTTTTCTTTTATAAATCAGATATGAAGAACTGCAGGATAAAATCAAGGAACTACACAAGGAACTCATACGTGAAGAACTGGAAGCAACTCAGCGTTTCCAGAAACTACTCACCCAAGTTGATGCAGTGAGAAGAGAACACCAACTATTGGCTGCCCATACAGAGAGACTCCGACTAAAAAAGGTATTGATAAGTGTGATCAAACAATGTCAGTTATTAAATGTGTTGTAAGCCAGAATAATCAATGTTTTTAAATGCAACTAACTGTGCATTTTAAGGGGTTTGACAGTTGAGTGAATACAGTGCTTGCCTCTTGTCTTAAAGTACACTGGTTCATTGTCAGAGTACTGCCAACCTCCCTCCACCTCCGTAGATGTAAATGGATACCTGACTTAACAGTTGGGGAAATACAGTCAGTCAAGTGGAAGTGTTGGCCAAGCTGCTTCTTTGCATACTGAGGTCTTAGTGTACAGTGTGCTCTATCCACAGTGACTCTAACAAGCAGTTATAGCTATGGAACTCACTTTATCACCTTATACTTTTACTCATTATTTAGTTGAAAAACTGATAAACTCAGGTGTAAAATAATGATAAACAAGAAAACGATTCTCAAGTACTGTTCTGTATGGATAGTTACCATACATTTTTTTCTTGGTCTGTTGCATCACATTTGGTCCTTCCTTATCTGTACACTATACTGTATTCACTCATATCATGTAAATGAGCTTTGTTTACTTTTCCTGTAGTATTCCTGCCATTCATATAGCCATACAGTATTACAGTACTGTTCACATCACTATTTCCTAAAGTAAATACTACTTATAATATACCAGTAACATAGCCATCCAATTCATTATACTGTACTGCACTGTACTGCACTGTACTGTACAGTACTGTACAGTACTGTACTCACTCCACTTTTGTCAGATATCACCTCTAAAGGGCTATAAACCTCCTGCTCTTGTATATTACCGTGGCGCCACATATCATCAGTGTACGTAGTATGTTATCCATTACACTTTCACACACTCCTAAATCACACATTATGTACTGTACTTTCTCTTCATTTATCTCCATTAGCTGGAATCTCTCTTTAGCCAGAACTCTCCAATAGCCAGAATTGAAATTTCCTTGGAAATTTACAGAAAATTTATCTCAATTCCTGGTTTGGGAACCCTTCTCCGAGGTTTAAAATCAGGCGCATTTTTTTTTTTAATTCCGGAAACTTTTTCCAAATTTTTTCCGGGTATGAGGCAAATTCTGAGGATGAAATACTGTGTAATTCTGGATAATACAGAGAAAGTTTGTGAAACTCTCCAAATTTTGTTCTGGTTCTGGGAACATATTCCATAGATGAAATACGTAATGTACAATTTCCAGAAAATTACGAGAAACTTTTCCCAGTACATAGCTGGAAAAATTTCAAGGATGTGGGATTTTTTCCAGGTTTGAGAGAGTTGTCTCGTTAACCTGAAATTTATCATTCCTGGAAGTGTTCTGCACCAATTGTTGGAGCTAATGGAGATATCACTGTACGTATATGACTTTTTGTCTTTTTTTTTATCTTCTTTGCCACTGGTTGACTCGAGCCAGTCAGTTGTTTCTACTGTTGGGAAATACTGGATATGTACTGTCATTAGATGGTACCAGAACAAGCACCAGTCTTGGTCAAATCTAGTCTTAAATGAGCTGCCATCACAACATTCTCAGGCAGGTTATTCCAAGACGTCTCTATTCAGTAAAATTATTATACAAGTTTGTATGTACAGTATATTATGTATGTTGTAGGTATACCATGTATGTACTCTATATATATATATATATACATTACTTCTCTAGTCAGCAGCGTGTGGCAATGCCCCCGTTTCATGTCACCACACGCTTGTCTAAATCAAATGTAAGTCTGTATATTTTCAGCCACTGGCTGCAACTCTATTAATAAACCGTTTATTATTATTATTATTATTATTAGATAAATGTGCCTGGCGACATCTGGAAGCTGCTAATGTACCACTTACCACATGTCGCCTGAGAGGTCAGAGAGAGGTCAATTGACCCCTATAGAAGTGTAAGGACTACCCGCGCTTGTAAGCGCACCTTGTATATTTCCGTTAATAAGAACCTACAGAACTCTACAGGTGTTTAAGTTCGCTCCTGTAGTTAGAACCAAGTACTCCGAACATCTCCAAAGTTTATATTGATTCATCATGTGTCTAGACAATACAGTATACAATTCAGCATGTACAGTACTGTATATGTATAGACAATTAAAGGTATACTCGCTCCAAAAAGTATCTTTACTTAGGAATTTGATGAATTTCAAAATGACTCCCGTTTCTTGGTCGGGTTTTCAAAAATCTATCGTCCATTGTGTCATATTGTCTCACACAGAAAACATACACAGTGTAGGTATACAAAACATGTATCTAGACTGCAGCAGATATACAAACAGTGGTAAACAGTGGGATAATTCAACTATGGACAGCCAACAAAACCATCAACTACTGTACTTATTTCCAGTAGGTCCTTTTCTTAGGTTTAATCAGTAATACCAAATCTCCAATATAACATTCTGTGACTACTGATACACAAAATCTCTTCTCTTGCCCATTCACCAAAAGTTTTTTCTCAATTCATATTAATTCATCTTTGTGATGTTTTCAAACTTGCTATATAATCTGAAACTCTTACCAGGATTTTTCCATTAAAACCGTATCTTTAATATTCAGTAGAACCTTCAGTGACCTAAAAATGTGATGTAACTTCCTGTACATATTACTTCCTTGAGATAAATGTACAGTATATATCAGGTGCCTACAGGAGAGCCCAGGTTCTCAACTGGCTCAGCCATATTAATACTGTATTGTTATTATTATCCACTCTGTATCTGTGTTTTTCTGGCTAGATAAACAGTTTCAATTAAATTCAATACCAGAAACTGACTCACCTTACAGGACCTATTTCAGCGTCAGTATGAGATGCAGATAGCCAACACTTACCCTGGTCTTCAGTACACAGGACAAGATGATCGGTATCATAACTTTCAAAGTTCAGGTAAGCAATTTCTCGTTAAGTCTTAAAGAATATATCCACCTTTCTGTTATATACATACCAATACTGTACAGTACTGTACAGTATACATTATATATTTGTTGATGATATAATATCATATAGCAGTCCCTTACCAACCATGTGTTGCCAACCATGGTTTTGAGTTTCAGTGTTCTATATTTTGTACACCATTTTACCAGCCACAGTGTCCAGACTAAAGCATCTGCAGGTTACCCATAAATACTGTATGAAAAGAATAAGTAAAAAGAATGTTTCGCAGTGAGGACTAATAACGGCTTACACCAGCGCTCTCTGTTTACATCACGCGATCAGTTGAATCGTGCGGTTTCTGTCAATTTCCGTGATTTTTGCTATTTTCTCCAATTTTGTTGTGTTAGCTATGAATACGGAAAGACAAGGTAAGAAGAATGTTTCCGAGAAGCTTTCTTGTGATCGAATTGCTGTCTGTGAACGTAAAAGAGGTTTACAGGAATGCAATTACCGTGTTGTAGCCTGGCCCATCCTAGCGACCGCCCGGGCTGTTATTGTGTGCTTTTTTGGGTGGTGCTTCCACCTGTCGAGTCAAGATAATGGCCTCTACCTCTACTGGGGGTCCTACTGGTGCTGGTGGGGGTGGGACAGACCCACCTAAGCAGCCAAATAAGGAAAAGGAGAAGTGGGACTATCATAAAGGAGTTAAGTTTGCCAAATACTTGATGCAGGATAAGCAGTGTGTGGTTAAGTTACTTGAGGAAGGCCTAAAAACTAGTTTCAGGAAAGCACAATCAGGTCAATAAAGACAGAATTTGTATCATTTGGAGGTTATAAATGGGAAAATCAGAGGTTGATGTAGAGTAACCAGTCTATATTGTTATTTTCCCATTAGTTTATGTATTTGCATTTGGTAAATTTGAATTTGGTTCAATTTTTCCCATCTATAAAACTCGTGAAATACAAGATCTTCCTGTAGTTTTCTGTAATATAACAAGCATTACATTGCACTTGGACTATCCAAGATTGGCAAATCACTTCAACAAGACAACATTCTGTGATTAATAATATAGAAACTTTCTCTCTTCTCTTGCTGTTGCTTCATATGCTGTGACTTATTTTCGTTTTAGCTGAGAGGTGCTGCTGTACAAAGCATTTGCTTATAAAAACCTTATAGGGGACAAAAATTGCATACACACATTTGTGTTTCTAAGTGGAGCAGTGTTGCTAAGGAGAGCATTAAGTCTAGGCAGGCACACAGTGTCAGGGGTTAGCTGCTCCATAGCATTATATTGTTCCATCAAATGTAAGGCATTAAAGCCCAGTAGCCTCTAGACAGTGGTGCTGGCACTACTGTACTTCAGAATTTGTTCACACATGCCAAATGGTTCTGGAAAAACCATTGTGAAAGTTATTATTGTATATTGTATAGTATCCTAAACTTATTTATCCTTTGTTGATAACACATAAAGTAAAGTAAGACTGTTGTTCCTAAAGATATCCAAAATACCATAATAAGACTGTGTAGATATCATTGTAGTGTACAATACTGTATATCATGATAACCACATAACCTTGTCCACAAGTTTTGAATATTGTCTAACTGATGAAAGGAGCCAAATCATCACTCAAAATAGCATTAAATAAAACCTATTCGTATACAGTAAGTATATCCGATGAAACTCTTTAATATCACCTCAGCATTCACACAATTAATGAGAATTAATATGTTCATGATTAAAAAAACAAAGCATTTATAATTATGAATTTCCAGGACCATTTCTCGTAATGTCTAGAGTTGACCCTAACAGCCTTCCTTGTTTTTTTCAGGAAGAGCAGGTAGAGGGATCGTGCCTCAGAGAGCCAGTACTCCTGTCTCCACCCTGCCTCTCTTCAGATCCGTTGCCACTCCACAACCACATATATCACCAGTAGTGTCTACATCACATTACTGGTCTGTACAGCCTCCAGTAAACTTTGTACCTCCTGCTCAGACAAGTCCTCATACTTATGGACAACAGCCATTAAATGTAGCCAGACCTCATCTCCAAACATTTGGCCCTCAGGGATCTCCCAATCCTATCACAGATGCACAGACATATCCAGAAACTAATATTAATATGCCAACTGATGCAACACAAAGATCAAATCAATTCTCTACTCCATCTTTTCAATCTAATTACATTAAAAATCTGATTGCTGAAGAAAGTTCTGTGTCAGCCATAAGGGATTCCTCACAGTCTGGAGAAATTAGTCAATCTTTATCTGAAATGCAAAATGCCACAATTATGTCACATGATTCCAGTCATTATAATCCTATGCATCACCAGGAACTTGGCCAAACTTTACAGAGCCAACCATTGGTAGTGCACTCCTCTAGAGATTCAATTTCTGGTGTTCCTGGTATTACCCCACAACAGGCTGTGTGTTATCCAAATTACATTATAACACAGAACTTACAAACTCAACAACCACAGCTCCAGCCATCCCACCATAATAATTCTCTTCTAAAACCCTTAAGTGGCTCACAAGATGCAGAGACGGATAATGCCATGAGCCTTGCGCACCTAACAGATAAGGAAACTCCATTTTTGTCTGTCAATTCATCACATGGTTTATCTGCAGTTCCATCACACAATGTAATCCATGGTGTTCCAGATGCAATGAATAATTCTTATCAGTCTGGTCTCCAATCATCCTTTCACGAGTCTTTCACGCATATAACTCCTTCGGTACACAAATTATCTGAAGCTACAGACATTGACTCTGTAGGGAGGGAAACAGGGAATAACCATCAAACTGTCACTCAGACCTTTAATACAGTTAGAGGATCAGGAAGAGGTATTAGAGGAGAGGAGTCTGAGGCCACCCAAGACATAGTTGAACAACAGGACATTATCCCAGAGGAAGCATCAGTTGAACAAATTCCTTCAGGCACAGACAGTCAACTATTACAGGAACAGCAAAGCATAAGCACTGCCCATAATGAATTATATACAAGAAACGAAAATATGGAGCAAGGGGAAGAAAGTTCAAATAACTTATCTGCAAGACATAAATTAAATGACAACAGGACAAAAATAATTGAAACAAATACGAACACCTTTGGAGGTGGAAGCATAGAAACAATATCTCACACAGGAAATGAAGTTAGCATTGAAGATGGTGAACTTGATGAAAAATCAGTCCATGAATATCACAAGAAAAGCAGTGAATCATTCCCTGTCCATAATGAGGTGTTACCCACAGCCTATGGTGACTCCAGCATATTTTTAATAACCAGTAATGATCATTCTGCATTACCAAACAAGTCAAATAGTAATAATAACTCCTCCCTGTCACCAGCTGGCAACACTCGCAATGATATCGTGGCAACGTCAACCCAGGAACAGGATATGCTCAAGGTTTCATCAGACACCATGAATCCCAGAGTAATAGAGACTGACGTGGACACACTGGAATCATCTGCTGTTCATATAAACAAAGAAGCAACTCGTGTGGTCAGAAAAGATGAAATTAAGAGGTCACCACATCACTCTCAAGGTGTACGACCCAGTTCCTCTGTACTAATCTCCCCAGAGAAGTTAACCCATCAACCTCCCACTAGAGATAAAAATAATTCTGAAAAACTATCATTGACAGGATCAGAAGTCTCCATGGCCTCACACTCAAAGGCTGCATCACAAGACCAGGAGGAGGATGAGCAAGACTTCTTTGATCGTGATATTCCAGTTACTGGTGAGTAAGATGGTTCATAAGTGCTCCTTCAACTTTAGATAGAACAGTAAAATTGTCAGATGTACAGTACAGAACATAGACAGTTCAGGTATATAATGTACTGTAGTGAAGGTAAACACTGTACCGTCACGCACAGTTCCATCTGTTACAGTGGTTGGTGCATTATGTGAGATGTGGCAGCTTTATGTTTGTATACATCATAGTAAAATTCCCAGAATGATTCTAAGTAACCTCACAATAGTAGCCTGATGCTAGATAAGCATTTCACTTCTGCCTCTGACTGTAAGCATATCAAGAATGGTTTTAATTTTAATACAAGTTACAAAATAGAGTGTCATTGGGTTCTTTCTGTTATCAGCTTGATGGTGGCAGTATTACGAGGTGTTGTGGTGTAAGAAGAGGGAGGGGTGAGGTGCACCAACATACTGTCGTCTTTAGCAGTGTGTCCTCAATTTGTGAATGCTGACATTTTGTAATATGAGGTTTTAGGTAATACTGTATCGGGATAAACCAATGAAACATCATTACACCCGATCTTCTTTATTATGTGGACAACGTTCATACTCTCCATGATTACTGTTTTTCCTAAACCTATGTACTGTATAATGAAGCTTTTCTAAATTCCAAAAGTTATACCCAAGCTCACCTCCATGGTGACCTAATATTTTACTTATCTGTATTCTAATTGACTAATACCGAGTTTGGTATCTATATGAATCACTCATGACGACTCTGAGAAAATATGTGAAGACCAGTCCTGCCATCACCACACACCATGCAGGATAAAGCCTACCACTAACAACATTTACTCTACTGTCTCTTACACTATGCCTCTTGGTTTCTTACCATTAAAAGAAAACTGGTACATTTATACTATATTGTGGAGTAAATTAACGCCTTATTCACAGGCTGTTATTCTTGATGTGTCATATTTCATTGTCTACATGCAAATTAACAGGGTTTGTTAAAAAGAAAAAAATATAACTGCACACATGTCATAAAGCAACCAAGATTTGAAAAAGTAAATGAGGGTACAGGTAGTTCTGCTATAACGCGATAATTGTGTTCTTGTAAAATATCGTGTTATAGAAAATCGCGTAATAGAAATAACAGGGCTTATGGAGAAAATAGGGTTAGGTGCAGATTACTCGAAATCGAAAAAATTTAGTATTTAGCCTAACACAAAGGATAGCACAGTCTAAATAAATGTTACATTCATATCTAATAATGAAATCATACAGTAAATTTAACACTTTACCTTGAAAAAATATGAATGTAACTTGATGGGGGAGAAGGGTGATTTTGAGGTTGATAACATTGAGCTTCTCTTCAAGACGTGCGCTTTTTGGAGATATTCTTCTTTACCATATTCACAGTTAATACCACAAAATTGGAGAAATAGTAAGCAAAAATCGCGTTATAGCAAACAAGCGTTCGCGTTATACAAATATCGTTCCTAATTCATAAATCGCGTTAGAGCAAATTCGCGTTATCAAAACACGCGTTATAGCAGAACTCCCTGTATACTGTACTGTGCTCCTGCATGTAAAGTACAGCAAGAGTTATCATACTCTGTTTGGTGGTACAGGTATACAAACGAAGTACATAGACATTACAGGTATACACACAATGTAATGCATAAACCTTAAAGGTATAGTACACACAAAGGTCATAAAGAGTATTGTACAAGAATACACACAATGTACATAGAGAGCACATACGTTCATACTTTAGAGTGATATACAGCTGAAGAAGGACCATTTCAGAATCAGGCTGTGACAGCTGGATGATTTATTATGTAGAGTTGTATACTATTGGTATCCTGAGTAAAGTATTGTGACTCTTAATTTGAAACCATTATGTATACAGTATTTACATTTCTTTTATACTGTGAAGATATAATACAGGGTTTCTCATTAGACAGAATTATAATGTAGACATTTTCTTAAAGTAACATAGTTGTAAGGTAGCCTTTATTACATAGTTTATTAAGAGAGTGATGTATGTCCTGTTTTATTTCAACAGCTTCAACAGCATATAAGAATCTGGTGGGGAACACCAGAGTGAGTGCAGGATCCTCACCGAGAACAGACAGTGAGAGTGATGATGTTGAGGGGCACATGTCTGCTATCATATCACAGCAGCAGACTCAACCAACAAGGTAACTTGAAATTCCTGCATCACGAAAGTGGATCCCATAGGCATGATGACCTGTTAGGAACAGTGAGGCTGCTGCACACTTAAGCTTTCAGTACACAAGGAGGCAACATGGCCAGCACTGCACTTGGCTACCTTCTCATCCCCAACTATACAGTCAGGTACTGCAAGGTGGACTGGGCATTCCCAAAATCACACAAGCAACCTTTAGGACAGGAGACAAGTGTTGTATCCACTTGACTGCCACACCCATTTAGCTCAATGATTCCTGGGGGACAGTTTTTTACACTTCATTGCTTGTTTGTGTGTAAGTTACATGAGATCTCTAACTGTTGCCTTATCTCTTGCCTTGCTTCAGGATTTTGTCAAAGTTAATAAGTCCGTGATGTTCAAGAATCTACATAGTTTCAGATTTAAAATGAGCTCCAGGAATTGTGTTTGTTGTGCTCTATTATTATTATTTATCTTTTATTTTTTGCAGTAAAATATATATACAGTCTCTCCTTGACTTACGACGGGGTTCCTTCCCGACGACCAGGTCGTAAGTCGAAAAGGCGAAAATAATACATAGAAATTCTAAAATGGGTGTCTCTTTTTTCTTCTCAGCACCATGAGAACTCTCACTTTTACACTTGCCAGCCATTTTAAAGGGAATTACAAACGAAAATTTTGTCAGTACACAGCACGACCACTAACTTCGGGACTCGAAAATACGTAATGTGAAAAATATTTTATACGACCACTGCCGTCGTGTGTCCGGGTTGTCGTAAGTCGAGGAGAGACTGTAGTAGTATATAGAATTAAATTTATCTATGCTTACAAAATTTTTGGTTGCAAAGGTCCTAGGTGTAAGTATAAATGAACAATGTCATATTCCTTCCACATTATACTACATAAATTTTAAATAATGGAATGAAAATAAAAAATAAACATTGTACAGTACAGGTAGTTCTGCTATAACGCGATAATTGTGTTCTTGTAAAATATCGTGTTATAGAAAATCGCGTAATAGAAATAACAGGGCTTATGGAGAAAATAGGGTTAAGTGCAGATTACTCGAAATCGAAAAAATTTAGTAGTTAGCCTAACACAAAGGATAGCACAGTCTAAATAAATGTTACATTCATATCTAATAATGAAATCATACAGTAAATGTAACACTTTACCTTGAAAAAATATGAATGTAACTTGATGGTGGAGAAGGGTGATTTTGAGGTTGATAACATCGAGCTTCTCTTCAAGTGTTATATCCTTTCTTTTACGATCATCACCGGGAATTCTATCACCAGAACACTTCTTGGAGATATTCTTCTTTACCGTATTCACAATTAATACCACAAAATTGGAGAAATAGTAAGCAAAAATCGCGTTATAGCAAACATGCGTTCGCGTTATAGCAAACAAGCGTTCGCGTTATACAAATATCGTTCCTAATTCATAAATCGCGTTAGAGCAAATTCGCGTTATCAAAACACGCGTTATAGCAGAACTCACTGTATTGTACTGTCAAGAATGACAGTCATAGTAGAATGAGTGAGATGCAGTAGGTGGGAGGGAGGGAGGGGGGTGAAATAATGATTTAGGTGGTGATAATAGAGGTGGTGATGGTGGAGCTAGTGGTGAGAAAGGTGGGGGTCACTTACCTTTCGTAATAGTAGAACATTTTCATTAATCGGCAAATGGTTAGTAAAAACTTGTTTTCGTTATAGTGTGGATTCATTCAAATGATTAATGTTCAATGGAGACTTACTGTACTGTACTTGTTGTAATTACTCTTGAAGTAACTTCATTCATTTTACAACTCTCAGTATTCATCACTTATAATTTTTTAATGGTGATTTTTGGTGTTTATATCTGTTATTCTGGATGTGCATTACTTAAGGAGCTAAACACAATTTTCCAATTCCAAGACAAACACCTATCTTTTATTTGTGTCTTGGTAACACAACAAACATATGAATTGTTAAAAAAAATCATGTCAATCTTAAAATAAAATTACATTAAGATTTTCCTTGACAGGCCAACTTTCAAGCCATTTGCCTCCAGCATCCCATCTCTTCGGCCACCAGAGACTGATACAGACAGTGTGGACAGTGTGGAGGCCGCCATACAAACAGCACTGAAAAATAAAAAAGGTACGCAGTGTGAGTTTTATGAGCGTCCTATGTATCTGCCTTATTTGGATGGACAATAGAATCCATTGCCAAATACCTTTCTTTATATAGTATACCAGTTGTTTTGAAAACCACATTGAATGGTCCAAGATTTTCCTCTGTCAAGTTTATCTTACACTTCAGTTTTCTGTGTCAGAATCATGACTTTCTTCACTCTCTTTACACCAGATGCACTACCACCAGTTGGCCTTTTGGGAGCCACGCCAATTGTAATTAACATTAGAATTGCTCTCAGACAAGACTGGCAGGTGAAGCTGGAGAACTTTCAAACGAAACTGGCGGGAGAGAACAGCCGTGAGGAATGCAGCATAATGCCATGATGTAACATCATGGCAGACGCCTGCGATTTTTAAAATTAACATCTTACCTTTGTATGTTATTTTAATAGATAAAAACCTCTGAGGTTGTTTTGTGGATAACTGAATTCATGAGAGTTGAAGTCACATATGATGAGGTACTGGTGTACTAACAGGTTACTGTACACCTGAACGTGTTTATAAACACATGTTTGGGACACATGGTGCAGTACAGTAAGGGTAGAATAAAACTCTAACACCTCAGTTGTGAATTCAAACAGAAGAACTCAATAACAGGAGTGATTGGCACTCCACCGAAACATTAGTGGCCAACCAGTAAAACCTACAAAGTGCTTCCGCTCGATGGGAGGTTTGCCGGGTAGTAGAATTTTTGTTCACATTACCATCCGACTGTACCATTCTTTAGGAGGTTTGTCGGGTAAATGAATTTGCAAAAACTGTGCCATTTTTGGGGAGTTGCTGGATATGGGAGCTTCAACCTTTGTGTGTGTTGCAGGGATGAGTTATCAGTCCTACTTCTGCACCAGACAAAATTATTCTGCCAGGGGGTAAAATTATTCATTTATTGGTATGAGTCTACTTTTAAGTGCTTAAGACTATTATTGATCAATGTAGTCAGATATTGTACGTACAGTACAGTACTGTATATGACTTTTACTATACTTTAATTTTAAAAAGATACTTTTTAAAGTACAACCCTGTAGTAATTATACTTTTACTTAAATATTGTTTTGTCTGTTGTAATTTATTATAAGTAAAAAATTAAGTACGTACAGTATGTACCGAGTGAAACTCTGAGAAGTGAGTGACTGTACAAACTAATGAGGTGGGAAATAAAGAATAAGATTAGACACTGTAAGTAAAGTGAACATTTTCATTATTTACAGACCAGCCATCAGGCAACAGTGTCCCTCATCAGTCATCCCCACCTGAAGACACATCATTAAAACCAACTTCAGTACAAGCTAAGGAAAACATCAGAACTGGCATTGGGGGCAAGGCTCGTGCATCAACAGCTCTCCAGTTAAATTTGGAATCTGATTCAGAATCATATGGCATCAGTGTAGGGGGGGAAGAGGCTTCTGATGAAGATGATTTTGGATTTTATGATTAATTTTGACATTTTTCATAAGAATAATTATAAACCCGAGTCAGTTTTACATTTGTATGGGGTGCAAATACATTTAGAAAGCCTCCGCAGGAAATAATGAAGCACTGTATTGTACTGTAATACAGACACATCCTGATTTATGAAAGGGTTGTCTTCCTGATAAACCTTTCATAGATTGAACAATATTTTCCCATTCCTCTCCGTGCAGACATGGAAAGCGGCCATAAACGATGCTGTTGATGTATAGTGGAAGATTCACCCCTAAGAAAAAATATCCTCCCCAAAATCCTGCAGGTGGTTGGAGCAAATAAATCATTAGCCAATGACAAGAGAATATTATTATGGCATGTTGTGTGATTATGTTAACAGTAGTTAACCATCATAGTGGCAGTAGGAATAGTTCCCCAATTTTAAATGTTACTTACACATATTACTAAACTTTGTGATTTTTTAATTTACTGCAAATGATGTACATTACTATTAAACTGGAACTTCATAATAATGTATAAGCAAAGTTATCAACATTAACTGTTATGTTGTGTAATGTAAACTGCAAATGAATATAATCTACAGACTTGTCACTTCCTCCATTTCTTATGTCAAACTTAAAATATTTGAAGCAACGAGTTTTCTAAAGAAATCTCCCCATTATCAGGAATCCCCGGATCCTGGAACTCTCCAATAGTCAGAATTGAAATTGGGCAAGAAAACTATCACCATTCCGGGTTGTGCGAACGAGTTTCCGAGAATGAGAATCGGGCACATTTTGAGGGACAAAATTCCGAGAAGGTTCCGAGAAAATCTCTCCAAACCTCTCCGTTTTGGGGCAGGGTGATCAGGCTTGGTTAGGTTATGTTATGTATTATTGGTATAATATTTTAATAATATAACTAATACCATCTATAACATTCTCTACCTATTGTAGTCTATTATAATCTCTCCTGGCACATAAGAGGTGTGTCCTAACCTGTAAATTTTCACCTGTGTGTCAATATGTTTAAAATTATGGATCAGCACCACAATAAACACTTGACACACACCACAACTCTTAAAACTGATTATTTTTATGAGCTATGTCATCTAAACATAAACTATGTTATCATAAAATATAGCTCCTGAATATATACTGAAGTACACACGAGCTTTCAGTGGCGACCCTATGGGAGAGAATTTTGGCGTGCTATCTCTTTAAGAGTTAAATATTTACATTTTATTTAATCTACAGATGTTTTCGTTATCTGTGAAAGTGAATCAAAACTTAGTGGATAACTACATTTATATGAAAGGGGATGTTTTTTAAATGGTACAGCAAATCCCGACATCGAACAAGAACTAATTCATGAATATCAGCAGCTTAAAGAGTTCAGGAAGTCATCAGTTGCCCAGAATTTCTAAGGCAAGCAAATTGGTAAACATGAAGACCTGAACAAACTCAGGGCAAACCTGTATGTCAGAGAGAAAGACGTTTGCAGCCTACCACCCACTGAAGACCCATTTGTCTTCCATGTAAAGCGAGCTACACTGTCTTACAATCATGTATTTGAGTCAAGGCTGATTATCCACAACCTGTCTTTCCAGACCCAGACAAAGCCTTTGGGGGCGTCGCACCTTGTAAGACAAATGCGAGGGCCCCAGGGGGCACTGTCACTGGAGGGACCCAGGGGACAGTTGTTTTTGCAAATTTAGAACAAAGGAAGATATGAATAAATACTGCGCCCATCGCATTTCCAATATCATCGCACTATGAACAATGTAAAGGAAACTAAATATCCAAAAGGAAAACATAATTTGGGGTGTTGTGCTGACTGACTGCTCTGTTCTCCTATTGGCTGTTAATTGGACTTACATTTTAGTCCACCAATCACAGTTAAGTAAGGGATTGCTGGACGTATGCAATATGTGTGACACTGACGAATAGCTGTAGGTCGCTTGGCAGGAGGCTCATCTGGTAGGGCCCCTTGGGAGGGGCCTTGAGGGTACTGCCGCCCTTTGGGGTGCCACTGCTTGTAGAAGAACCCCTGGGGCACTGCTGACCCTCAGGAGAGCCCCTGGGGGCATCGCTGCCCCTAAGAAGAGCCCCTGGGGGCGACGTTACCTCCTGGAAGGCTCCTGGGGGCGCCACCACACCTGAGACGGCCCCTGGGTTGGCCTCTTTCGGCGCCACTGCACCTGGTAAAGCCCCTGGGTGCGCCACCACCCCTAGCAGGGCCCCTGGGAGTGCCGACACCCTTGGTAGGGCCCCTGGGGGAACCAACACCCCTGGGAGAGCCCCAAATGGCGACGCATCTGGTAGGGCAAATAGGAGGGCCCTAGGGAGCACTATCACTGGATTGACCGTGGGGGCAGTTATTTTTGCACATTTAGAACAATGGAAGATATGAATAAAAACACCGCCCATTGCATTTGCAGTATCATCGCACCATCAACAATGTAAAGGAGAATAAATATCCAACAGGAAAACATAAGTTGGGGTGTTGTGCTGACTGACTGCTCTGTTCTCCTATTGGCTGTTATTTGGATTTACATTTTAGTCCACCAATCATAATTAAGTAAGGGATTGCTAGACGTATGCAATATGTACGAAACCACGACCCAAAGATATAAGTCTCTTTTCAGGGGGCTCCTCTGGTAGGGCCCCTAGGAGGGCCCCTGAGGGTACTGCCGCCCTTTGGGGCTCCACTACTTCTGGAAGATCCCCTGGGGGCCCCGCTGACCATGAGGAGACTCCCTGGGGGCATCGCTTCAACTAAGAAGAGCCCCTGGGGCCGACGTTACCTCTTAGAGGGCCCCTGGGGGCGACGTTAACCCTTCGAGCGCCCCTTGGGGCGCCAGCACACCTGAGAGGTCCCTTGGAAGCAACGGTGCCTCTGGGAGGGCCCCAGTGGGCGCCATTGCACCTGGTAAAACTCCTGGGTGCACCACCGCCCCTGGCAGGGCCCCTGGGTGTGCCGCCACCATTGTCACGGCCCTTGGGGGCACCAACACCCCTGGGAGAGCCCCTAAGGGTGACACACCTGGTAGGGCAAATAGGAGGGCCCTAGGGAGCACTATCACTGGATTGACCGTGGGGGCAGTTATTTTTGCACATTTAGAACAATGGAAGATATGAATAAAAACACCGCCCATTGCATTTGCAGTATAATCGCACCATCAACAATGTAAAGGAGAATAAATATCCAACAGGAAAACATAAGTTGGGGTGTTGTGTTGACTGACTGCCCTGTTCTCCTATTGGCTGTTATTTGGATTTACATTTTACCAATCACAGTTAAGTAAGGGATTGCTGGACGTATGCAATATTTACGACACCACGACCGAAAGCTATAGGTCTCTTGGCATAGGGCTCATCTGGTAGGGCCCCTGGGAGGGGCCCTGAGGGTACTGCTACCTTTTGGGGTGCCACTGCTTCTAGAAGATCCCCTGGGGGCACTGCTGATCCCGAGGAGAGCCCCTGGATGCATCACTTCCCCTAAAAAGAGCCCCTGGGGGCGACGTTACCTCTTGGAGGGCCCCTGTGGGCGACGTTACCCCTTGGAGGGCTTCTTGGGGTGCCAGCACACCTGAAAGGTCCCTTGGAAGCAACGGTGCCCCTGGGAGGGCCCCAGTGGGCGCCACTGCACCTGGTAAAGCCCCTGGATGCACCACCGCCCCTGGAAGGGCCCCTGGGTGTGCCGCCACCATTGTCACGGCCCTTGGGGGCACCAACACCCCTGGGAGAGCCCCGTAAGGGTGACACACCTGGTAGGGCAAATGGGAGAGCCCCAGGGGCACTATCACTGGATTGACCGTGGTGGCAGTTGTTTTTGCACATTTAGAACAATGGAAGATATGAATAAAAACACCGCCCATTGCATTTCCAGTATAATCGCACCATGAAGAATGTAAAGGAGAATAAATATCCAACAGGAAAACATAAGTTGGGGTGTTGTGCTGACTGACTGCTCTGTTCTCCTATTGGCTGTTATTTAGATTTACATTTTACCAATCACAGTTAAGTAAGGGATTGCTGGACGTATGCAATATTTACGACACCACGACCGAAAGCGATAGGTCTCTTGGCATAGGGCTCATCTGGTAGGGCCCCTGGGAGGGGCCCTGAGGGTACTGCTACCTTTTGGGGTGCCACTGCTTCTAGAAGATCCCCTGGGGGCACCGCTGACCCCGAGGAGAGCCCCTGGATGCATCACTTCCCCTAAAAAGAGCCCCTGGGGGCGACATTACCTCTTGGAGGGCCCCTGTGGGCGACGTTACCCCTTGGAGGGCTTCTTGGGGCGCCAGCACACCTGAAAGGTCCCTTGGAAGCAACGGTGCCCCTGGGAGGGCCCCAGTGGGCGCCACTGCACCTGGTAAAGCCCCAGGATGCACCACCACCCCTGGAAGGGCCCCTGGGTGTGCCGCCACCATTGTCACGGCCCTTGGGGGCACCAACACCCCTGGGAGAGCCCGTAAGGGTGACACACCTGGTAGGGCAAATGGGAGAGCCCCAGGGGGCACTATCACTGGATTGACCGTGGTGGCAGTTGTTTTTGCACATTTAGAACAATGGAAGATATGAATAAAAACACCGCCCATTGCATTTCCAGTATAATCGCACCATCAACAATGTAAAGGAGAATAAATATCCAACAGGAAAACATAAGTTGGGGTGTTGTGCTGACTGACTGCTCTGTTCTCCTATTGGCTGTTATTTAGATTTACATTTTAGTCCACCAATCATAATTAAGTTGGGGATTGTTGGAGGTATGCAATGTGTACGACACTACGACCAAAAGCTATAAGTCTCCAGGCAGAGGACGCCTCTGGTAGGGCCCCTGGGAAGGCCCCTGTGGGTACTGCATCCTCTTGGGGCGCCACAATTTCTGGAAGATCCCCTGGGGGCACTGCTAAGCCTGAAGAGGGGCCCTGGGGGCTTTGCTGCCCTTAAGAAGAGCCCCTGGGGCGACGTTACCCCTTGGCGGGCCCCTGGGGGCGCCACCACACCTGAGAGGCCCCCTGGGGGCACTGGTGCCCCTAGGAGGGACCCTGTGGGCACCACCACACCTAAAAAGACCCCTGGGTGCGCCGTCGGCCCTGGCAGGGCCCCTGGGAGCTCCACCACCCTTGGCAGGGCCCCTGGGGGCACTGACACCTTTTGGAGACCCCTAAGGGCGACGCACCTGGTAGGGCAAACGGGAGCGCCTCAGGGGCACTACAGTATCACTGGATTGACCGTGGGGGCAGTTGTTTTTGCACATTTAGAACAATGGAAGATATGAATAAAAACACCGCCCATTGCATTTCCAGTATAATCGCACCATGAAGAATGTAAAGGAGAATAAATATCCAACAGGAAAACATAAGTTGGGGTGTTGTGTTGACTGACTGCCCTGTTCTCCTATTGGCTGTTATTTGGATTTACATTTTAGTCCACCAATCATAATTAAGTAAGGGATTGCTGGACGTATGCAATATTTACGACACCACGACCGAAAGCGATAGGTCTCTTGGCATAGGGCTCATCTGGTAGGGCCCCTGGGAGGGGCCCTGAGGGTACTGCTACCTTTTGGGGTGCCACTGCTTCTAGAAGATCCCCTGGGGGCACCGCTGACCCCGAGGAGAGCCCCTGGATGCATCACTTCCCCTAAAAAGAGCCCCTGGGGGCGACATTACCTCTTGGAGGGCCCCTGTGGGCGACGTTACCCCTTGGAGGGCTTCTTGGGGCGCCAGCACACCTGAAAGGTCCCTTGGAAGCAACGGTGCCCCTGGGAGGGCCCCAGTGGGCGCCACTGCACCTGGTAAAGCCCCTGGATGCACCACCGCCCCTGGAAGGGCCCCTGGGTGTGCCGCCACCATTGTCACGGCCCTTGGGGGCACCAACACCCCTGGGAGAGCCCCTAAGGGTGACTGTTACGAGTTGGGGATTTAGAATATAGTTATACGTCTACCCAGATCCCAACAGGTAACAACAATAAAAAAAAAACAAAGACAATCGGACTATAAAAGGGTAGACAAAGGATGCGAGTTTTCGTTGTATATAATAGAGTACCATAAATCCCTTAACAAAATATTCAGCTTATAAATTACCCTTAACCAAACTTAACCTAAACATTAACAGTATATACATATTAATACAACATAAACAATCTTGAAGCAAGTGGACGTGGGGGAGTTAATACAAAATACAAGTACTTAAGTGAGGAGCTGAGATGGCTGACGAGTAAGGCTGAGTATTGTAGAAGACGGTAGGTAGTCACTGCACGTAGGTTTAGAGGATAGATGATCCTGTGGTCACTTCCCAGAGCCAAGTGCTCTTTCCTCGAATTGGAGCTGACAAAGAAGACTTTGAGGAGGTGACGCAACAACCAGGATAGGGAGAAGGGAAACCTCGGAGTGGTAACTAAGACGAGTCATACTCGTGTCTCGTCCCTAGATGGCGTTGCTCGTGGTGCTGGGTAGGTAGATCAGGACAATAAATGGCGTGGTTCGTAGTGCTGGGTGGAGGGGTTCGTAACAGTGACACACCTGGTAGGGCAAATGGGAGAGCCCCAGGGGGCACTATCACTGGATTGACCGTGGTGGCAGTTATTTTTGCACATTTAGAACAATGGAAGATATGAATAAAAACACCGCCCATTGCATTTCCAGTATAATCGCACCATCAACAATGTAAAGGAGAATAAATATCCAACAGGAAAACATAAGTTGGGGTGTTGTGTTGACTGACTGCCCTGTTCTCCTATTGGCTGTTATTTGGATTTACATTTTAGTCCACCAATCACAGTTAAGTAAGGGATTGTTGGAGGTATGCAATATGTACGACACTATGACGAATAGCTATAAGTCTCCAGGCAGGGGACGCCTCTGGTAGGGCCCCTGGGAAGGCCCCTGTGGGTACCGCAGCTCCTTGTGGCGCCACCACCTCTGGAAGGTCCCCTGGGGGCACAGCTGACCCTGAGGAGAGCCCCTGGGGCATTCCTGTCTCTAAGAAGAGCCACTTGGGGACACGTTACCCCTTGGCGGGCCTCTGGGGACACCACCATACCTGAGAGGTCCCCTGGGGGCACTGGTGCTCCTGGGAGGGACTCTTTGGGCGCCACTGCACCTGAAAAGGCCTCTGGGTGCACCGTTGCCCCTGGCATGGACCCTGGCAGCTCCACCACCCTTGGCAGAACCCCTGGGGCACCGACATTTTTGGGAGCGCCCCTGGGAGCGTTGCACCTTGTAAGACAAATGCGAGGGCCCCAGGGGGCACTGTCACTGTAGGGACCTAGGGGACAGTTGTTTTTGCAAATTTAGAACAAAGGAAGATATGAATAAATACTGCGCCCATCGCAATGTTACCCTTGGTGGGCCCCTGGGGGCGCCACCACACCTGAGAGGTCTCCTGGGGGCACTGGTGCCCCTGGGAGGGACCCTGTGAGCGCCACCGCACCTGAAAAGGCCCCTGGGAGCACCGCCACCTTTGGCCCCTGTGGGCTCCGACCCCTCTAGGAGAGCCCGTAAGGGCGACGCACCTGGCAGGGCAAATAGGAGGGCCCTAGGGAGCACTATCACTGGATTGACCGTGGGGGCAGTTATTTTTGCACATTTAGAACAATGGGAGATATGAATAAAAACACCGCCCATTGCATTTGCAGTATCATCGCACCATCAACAATGTAAAGGAGAATAATATCCAACAGGAAAACATAAGTTGGGGTGTTGTGCTGACTGACTGCCCTGTTCTCCTACTGGCTGTTATTTGGATTTACATTTTAGTCCACCAATTGCAGTTAAGTAAGGGATTGCTGGACGTATGCAATATGTACGACACCACGACCCAAAGCTATAGGTCTTTTAGGAGCACCGTGTGGTGTGGGGTGGTCAAGGATGTAGTGTAAGTTTGTGTGTGTGTGTGCCATGTTTATTGATAATTTACCTTGTTATTACATTCTTTTCAGTAATCCGGTGCACAATCTTCGTCATAAAAATATTAGAAATACAACTAATTAATTAATTGTAAATATATGTCTAATAAATTTTTGTAAGTTGATTTTTATGACTTAATTGCATAATGATAATGAACAGAATATTATTATTGAGTGTGAAGAAAATAACGGGACGAGGTAGCGGTGTTGAGGGAGAGATAGTGAAATGTGGCGCGCTGAGTCCGTAGACTTTAACGCTGTCATCTTGTATTCGTGCGTGTAATTGTCTCCAATGTGTGTGTGTGGGTGATTATGTAATTATTTTTATGTGTAAGAGGAGAATCATAAATAGAGAGAAGAAGAAAGATACACGAAATATGAATAAAAAAAGATAAAAATAGACAAAACAACAGAGACACAGGCTAGGAAATACAGAAACAACGAAGAACTCTCTCTCTAACAACCAACCATTTCAATCTCAAAGTTAAAAATTTTCCTGTAAATGAAGATATAAGACTTTACCTAAATGACTAACTTTACATTTATCGATATATATTGTGTACAAAGTGTCATCTGAAGAGACTCTACTTTAATTACGAAACATCCACATAACATCACTACGAAACCAAATTTACGAACAGAATCTTAAGTAAATCCGATTTTATTTTTTACAAAACTTACTTTTTTCCAGGATGATCGCCATACAATACCCCCATTATAACGATAACGTGAACTAATACTACTCACACCCTGGAAGCTCACAGCCACTGGGAGGCTGTCCCTTTGGGAGCCGGCCTCCCTGGAAGGCTCCCTGCAGACACCGCCGCCCCTGTGAGAGTCCCTGGAGTCGCCGTGGCCTCTGGGACGGTCCTGGGGGCCACCGTTGCATCTGGGAGGTCTCTGGGGACGCCACCGCCCTAGGGAGGGTCCAAGGGGGCACCGCCGTCCCTGGGAGCGTCCCGGGGGCGCTGGTGCCATTGGGAGGGTCCCTGGGGGCGCCGCCGCCCTTGAGAGTGTCCCTAGGAGCTCCGGTGTTCCTGAAGGTGTCCCTGGGGTCGCCACCGCCTCTGGGAGGGTCCATGGGGGCACCGCCGCTCATGAGTGGGTCCATGGTTGCGCTACCACCCTTGCGGACGCTCCCGCCCCTGTGTAGGACCCTGGGAATGCCACCACCCCTGGGAGAGGGCCTCTGGTGGTGCTGCCGACCCTGGAATGGCCCTTGGGGGGTGATGCCGCTCCTAGGAGGGCTCTGAGAGCGTCAGACCTAGAGGACCCATGGGTGCAGTAGTTTTTGCACTATTTAGAACTCTGGGAGATGCAACGTTAAATAAATACATCACCCATCACATTTTCAGTATCATCGCATTCTGAAGAAGGTAACTGAGAATAATGTCCAACAGGAAAACATAAGTTGTGGTGTTGTGTTGACTGAACTGATATCTCCTCCTATTGGCTGTGAATTGGTGGGATAAAAGAATAGTCCACCAATCATAGTTCAGTAAGGGACTGCTGTAAATATGTAATATTATATATGACACAACGAACAGGCATGCCATAGGTCCCCTGGGAACGTTGGTAGGATCCCTGTAAGGGCACCGCTCCTGAGAAGGTCCCTGGGGGAGCCGGCGTCCCTGGGAGGATCCTTGGGGGCGCCACTGCCTCTGGGAAGGTCCCTGGTTGCGCCACCATCCTTCGGAAGGTCTCTGTAGGCGCAGCCGGCCTGGGATGGGAGCGTCGCCGCCTCTGGGAAAGTCCCTGAACATTCCACTGTCCCTGGGAGAGACCCTGGAAGCGCTGCCGCCCTTGGGAGGGTCCCTTAGGACGCCGGCGCTCCTAGCAGGGTCCCTGGGGCCGCCACTGCCCCTGGAATCTCCCTCGGAACGCCACCACCCCTGGGAGAGCCCCTGGGGGCGTCGCTGACCCTGATAGGGACCCTGGGGACGCTGCCGCTTCTAGGAGGGTCCCTGGAGGCGCTGCCGTCCCTTGAGTGGTCCCTGAGGATGCTGCTGCCTCTAGGATGATCCCTGGGGGAGTTGTACTGTATTCATAACCTGATCTCCCTAGAAGTAAAGTGAAAGCCAGTACAGTTATTTAATAGTTTTTCCTGACAAGATGGAAATAACGACAAAATAGTGTTATGCCACCTACCCATACCCATGCACACACTGCATAACCCCCCCCCACACACACACACACCACCTACCCACGCCTGCAAGAGTAACAGAAGCGGTATTTACTATTCGTGATCAGGATGTGGTGACAAAGCTGACCCATTCCCTCTCTTCCTCTCTCTTCTTCTGCCTCATTCTTCACCTCGCCTCACCTGCCACCCCCACCCCTAGCCTACCATCCTTTACTGTATATGCCCACACATCACTGTTGCCTCTCCCCACCAGGACACTAACACCACTACCACCACGCTGACACTGCTATCATCACAGTAACACATTACCACCACACTTGCACCAGCAAAACGCGACACTCAACACCACAACCTTCCCCACACCACCACCAACTCATTCCTAACGATCTACACTAATTTGCTGCATCCTAAACACAGTTCACATTAACTTGACCATCAAGCACACACTCTGAGCCCCATCGTGGTGAGGACACACACACACACACACACACACACACACACACACACACACACACACACACACACACACACACACACACACACGCACACACACACACACACACACACACACACACACACACACACACACACACACACGCACGCACACACACAGGATCAGTAAAGAACAGTAGAAACCAGCATCTCTTATTTATTAATGAACTATTGTATATACATTTTCGATATGTGAAGTTACTTACTTAAGAAAGAACAGATAACAAGAATATTCTCTCACATCTCTCCCAAGACTATCACAGGTGACTAATAGAGCAATCTGTGTCGTTTGTCTGTAATGATCACATGAAAATAATCACCCTTAGTGCTTCCTCCTCTCTGGACAAGATAGTGCTATACTACAGATGAATTTAAATAGGTTATATCGTTGAAGAGAGTCAGGTTTATAATGTATATTACCATGTGTATATATGGTCATATATCAGTATATACATTTGGAAAATTTATATTAAGATTTAATTAAATGTCTTGGTGATATTTTGTAAGTCATGTAATTTATATTTTTTATGAAGTAATCGAATCAGTGTCTCTGTATAGAGGGTGTAGAGACGAATCCTTTAGGTGACGACTAAACAAGGTAGAGTAACCCATTAAAATGAACTGAACAGGAATATACATGTGTAATATACATATTTATAATAAGTAATGATAAACAAGCATAGAATATACATATCTACACAAGACGAAGAATATACTGATAGTATTGTATTCATAATACTGTATACACAGGAGCAGATGTCTGAGTATTATTGTGAGATACTCATACTTGTTGTGTTTATAATTACCAAACTATTAAATCAGTCACATAAAAATATTTCGCTTTTTATTATAATATAGGTTATATATATTGGTATAATTTCATATTTGATTATAAAACAATATATATTAACTTGTATTTTTGTAAACTTCAATTTGACCATTTTTTAAATATTTGTAATTATATTTTTCATTTTATTTCATTTTTCTTCAAATTTTTTCCATTATTTTTTTTTTATTTTCCATTATTTAACTTTCATATTTTTTCTTCTTTACTTTTTATGTTTCCAGACCTTGAGGGAAAGCACCAAGAGAGACGATAATTACAGGTAACGACGAGAGAGTGAACCCAAATAATAACTTATGATTTACAATGAAGAAAATCTATTTACACTAGAAAATTTATAAACCAGAATGTACATTTCAGAAATTGTATTCCTTAATTTTGATGTTTACAATTTACATTCCGAAAGGATTTACATTCCAAATAAGACCCTAGAATTTATATATCACTCGAGAATTAGTCCTAGAATTTACACTTCAAAATTTACATAAATCATCCTGAATTTAAACCCCATGGTATTTCCCGAGAGAATTTACACGTCAGAATTTATACCAGAATATTAATCTTAGAATGTATGTAAATGAGAGCTAATTTATTTACACAGTTGGTGAAAAATATGTGATTGTGAATAGTCGTTTTCACTCGAGACTCTGTGTACTAATTGGAACGTGTCAAAAATTCGTGCAGTCAGATAAGGGAATCAATGATGCATTAGAGTAATGTGTGTGTGTGTGTGTGTGTGTGTGAGATTAAGTATTTTGATGATATTGTTAGTTCTGTGTACGCTTAGGGCTTGTCAACTGCATACCTTCTGTCATGCGACCAAACTTTAGCCACAAACAGAGAGAGAGAGAGAGAGAGTAGCGGAGTGTTTATATAAATATGTGCCGAAAGGAGTGTGGGAGTGAGTCTTTGTGAGTGTCAGTGAGAGGAGGCAGGGGAGTGTGAGAGGAGGCAGGGGAGTGTGAGAGAAGGCAGGTGAGTGTGAGAGAAGGCAGAGGAGTATGAGAGGAGGCAGAGGAGTGTGAGAGGAGGCAGAGGAGTGTGAGAGGGTATTGGTGAGGGAATGAGTGTTGAGGGTCTATGTTGGGAGCGGCTATCTCTGTATAATATGTGGCCCTGGTCTACAAGTAGCTAGGATGGGGTCGTAGCTATAGTGGGGTCGTAGCTAGGGTGTGGTCGTTGCTAGGGTGTGGTCGTTGCTAGGGTGTGGTCGTTGCTAGGGTGTGGTCGTTGGTAGGGTGTGGTTGTTGCTATGATGTGGTAGTAGATAGGGTGGGGTCGTTGCTAGGGTGTGATGTTGCTAGGGTGTGGTCGTACATAGGTTTGGTTGTAGTTAGGGTGTGGTCGTGGTCGGAATATAGGGACACTTTACACAATGATGTTAAGGAAAAATTACACCAGGAGGTAAATCAGGAGAGGAGAAAATGAAGAAAGAGGAGGAGGAGGAGGCATAAGAGAGAGTAATGGAGGAGAAAGAGGAAGAAGGGAAGATGGTGGAAGAGATATGTGTGGACCATGGATGTGAACAAAATGATTTAATAAGTGACGCATCTCTCTCTCTCTCTCTCTCTCTCTCTCTCTCTCTCTCCATTTTCACATCAACCTTGAAAATACCCCACAATAGAGACCCTGACTGAGCTGCATTAACAATTGAGAGGAAATACATACCAAATAAACTCTTAAAAATAAACATTACGGTAAATCAACAAAAATAATCCTGAAAATTAAGAAGAAAAAAAAAATCCTATTTTCACTAAGAAGAAACACCAGATGGTTCTAAATAGTTTGGTTTATATAATATTTTTTTGTGCTTCATCGCTCACGGCCTTCAAGCTACATTCACTTGAAGACGTTGAACACTGAAGACTCTAAACTGTTCTTAATACCCCAACTTAAACTACACTACAGCAGTTGACAAGCTAAATAGTTCTTTGATATCAAATATTTATTCATATATGTTTTGTACACGTGACAGACACGTCAGTAAATGACTATTTTTAATATATTTTTTTATTTATATATTTATTGATATATAGAGCGAGCCTTGAGAGTACCGTGCAGACCATGTGTGTGTTGATTATTGAGGTGATATAGAAACCGTGTAAAACAGAGCAAGTGTCCAGGAAAAGTCTTTAGCAATACCAAAATGGATTTGTTTTAAATAAGTACACCTACCAAGACTGACTCGCCTTGATAGCTCCGTGTATCCTATTATTAGTCATACCACTCACGTTGAGTAATAAAGGTATTATATAATATATGTATATATTTACGGGTCACGGTATAACAACAGAGTATAACTCTCTCACACTCATCTTTTATTGTTTCTCAAAATGTAAACAAATAAGTTGTGTAGTTCGTGACGTCACACAGGTGAGACCCTCCACCTGAGTGTGTGAAGCCTACCTACACATAGTCAAGATCCTATAGAGTGACTCGCCTCGGTTCATTCTGATCACAGTTCATCCTCAAATAATGTCACGATTACTTGGTTCAACCTCAGGTGTGTGGCAAGTTCTAAACCTCTATCTTAGTACATGAGCGTGACCAACAAGCAGAGGTCCTCACCCACTTATGTCCTAAATACAATAACTGTCTTTGTTAATCCCTCCAGCGTCTCAGGGTTTCTACTGTCTTATATTAGCATGTCTAATTATCCGATCATTTCAAGCATCAGTTATGCCTGATTATCTGATTATTCTAAGCGTCCGGTTTGTCTCAATATCCGGTTGATGTCCCTAAGCCAGCTAGCTATAGGGAGGGGTCTTGCCGAGGCTGTGGCGGTCGACAAGTCTTGCCTCATTGTTGTCAATTTGAGAGTCTCTTGAGTCGACCTCTTGGTTGAGTGAGACCAACTATCAATCTTATCTTTATTTATCAGGTGTCGCAGTTAATTCACCGACCTCACAGCTGCCGCAGTTAATTCATCAACCACACAGCTGCCGCAGGTAATTCATTGACTTACAGGTGCCGCAGTTAATTCATCGACTTCACAGGAGCCACAATTATATCATCGACCTCAACACTCGACGATAAACGACTTGAATACCTGAAGTACTTTAAATAATCCACCAGCACTCGACGACCTTAACAATTAATTACTTTATATTCGACGAACCTTAACACTCATCTACACTTGAACTGTCGATCAATTTGACAACCCGTCGACTTGAAGTGACATCGACGGGAGCAAACCACTGAACAAGGAACACCTTCAACGATCCTAAATTTTTGATACTGAGAACTCCTTGACACCCTCGCCTTGAACATGTCGGTTTGAACAACAATAATTATCAACGTGAACAATCGTTAGACTGAACAACGAATCAACTCCTAGGGGGGTAGTCGAAGACGAGTGTCGTCCCTAAGGCGGTTGTCTGTGAGCTTGCTACGATCTCCCACCACCGATGATGACGTCAGGGCATCGGCAGCGTCACCAGCAATTTGATGACTTCAGAGGAGCATCGATGACGTCACGATAACGTCAATAAACAATTGATGACGCCAAAGCATCAATGGCGTCACGAAAACAGATGAGGCACTACTAGATCTCATCAAATATGTTCATAGACTGGATGACATTTTCATTCTGGAAGAGAGAGAAAAAATAGTTATCCCTTGACCTACAAACAAAAGACGATCACCTGCTAAGTACAGATTACAATAAAATCATAATCAAAACAAAAGAACCACGATTGAGATTATTTATTATATTTATTCGATCATTTATTTTTGCCACAGTGGTTGAGAGGCTCCCGTAAAACCCACAACGATAAACAAAATGACTGTTATTCCTTGATATAACACCATTGTTATATACCTCGTTCTACTCACAGTAAATATCGGTCATAATAACAATCCTCTTCTCAAATTGACTACAACTATCTTTTTTTATTTTATTATTTACTGTCAATAGAAGAAGTAAAATATCTACATTGTTACTTATTGCAGGGGTACGGGGAGGGGGAGGGGCATCACCTTTGAGCAATATTCCATAAACTCGTCCATCGTCACCACACCATCCTTGTTCAGGTCCAACTTCTGTAGATGAGGGAGGAAGACAGTCAGGTTAAGGTACAGGTAACACACACACACACACACGCACACACAGAGTCACACAGACACACACACACACACACGCAGACTCCACACAGACACGGACAGAAAGAGATACAAACACACAGGCAAAGGCAGAAAGACACACACACACACACACACACACACACACACACACACACACACACACAGAGTCACACAGACACCCACCTCAAACACCTTATCGACGTGGTCTATAGCGGTGCCGTCGTCAATACCCGGAGTTGTTTGGTCACCCATCAGGTCGTATACAGACGTCACTATGTCGATCAATTCCTCCTTAGTGATGTAGCCGTCGTTGTTGATGTCATACAAGCTGTGGGGGATGAACTGGTGAGTGGGAGGTGGTGGTGGTGAGTGGGAGGTGGTGGTGGTGAGTGGAGTAGTGGTGAGTGGGAGGTGGTGGTGGTGAGTGGGAGGTGGTGGTGGTGAGTGGGTAGGGGGTGGTGGTGAGTGGGGGTGGTGGTGAATGGAGGTTGGCAGTGGTGATGCTGTGGTGTGATTAACATGAAGGTATAACGAAGATCAAGTGGAGATATAACGAAGGGCGGGGCAGGACAGGGGCAGGGGGCAGGGGCGGGGCAGGAGAGGCGGGAGGAGGCGGGAGGCGGGGCTGGGCGGGGCAGGGGCTGGGCTGGGCAGTAGAGCTGTTCCCTAACGTAGCGTCTATAACACACTAGACATGAACTTTCACAATCACCAGAAGTAACTTTGGACGTACTTGCCTCAGATGTAAACTACTGTATAGTGATGCGATTGTATAAAAAAATATATTGGTTATGCTGTTTGTAGGAGCGATCACAATGAGGTGTAGAGGGTGTGTGTGTGTGTGTGTGTGTGTGTGTGTGTGTGTGTGTGTGTGTGTGTGTGTGTGATGACTGAACTAACACTATGTTGGCATTGTGAAGGTTGGTAGTGTTGACGTCAATCTTCACATGCTATTGAGATTTTATTTATCTATTAATGACTACAGTCGACAGTATAGGCCAGTGATTGGAAATATACATAGTGATAAGATATATTAATATGTATATTATTTTTCATAACTGGACTATTCAAACATGACAGATATATAGGTCTGCATACATTTAACGTTTTATAAAATAATATACAGTTTTTCAATATATTCAAACTGATGAAATGTTTTGAATATTAACTTTTTTATTTCCCCAAAATGTGAAATAATCCCAATTTACTGCCCAAGTGTTAATGCCTGCCCAAGTAACAGCTCCTGACTACTCACCCCCACCATATTAAATGTCTACTTAGGCCAACTTCTTCCACTGGTAGTTCTAAAGACGCTAATAATTACACCAGAAAAGGTAGGAGTTAGACTGACTATTAGGTCAGAAAAAAACAAAATTTGGAATGACTTTAAACAACAACCAAAAATTCTCACACCGCCATCACTGAATCCAAGGTAGAGGGTTTGGTAGTGGAGGAGGAGGAACTCACTTGAAGATCCAGTTGATCCTCTCCTGCATCGTCCCCTTCAGGAGTACCGACAAGCCCATGATGAAATCCCCGAAGGTGATTGTCCCTGAGCCATCTTGGTCCATCGTCCCGAACACGTAGTGAGCGTACATGGCTGCGTCTGTGGGTAAGACAGAGTAATTATGGCTGTTCTGAGAGAGAGAGAGAGAGAGAGAGAGAGAGAGAGAGAGAGAGAGAGAGAGAGAATCGCTATTACAATGAGTCTCAACAGAAGACAAAGACAAAATATATAAATTCTTCCTTCTCTCACACGTACCTAAAAACATTAAAGAAATATAGCCATAAAATATTAATCAAAGTAATAATATCATTAGTTATAGGGAATATTACTATTGTTATTCTTTATATTATTAAAATAACTAATAGTAATAACAATGCCGTGAATATTAATAAAATTCAAATATTATTTTAAATACTAAGACGTTAATGATAAAAAAAAAGTTGAATAATACACTTTGATAATAATTACAAGAACGAAGACGTAACTATTGTGAAAAATATACCATAATACAACTTACTAGACAAAATACAGTTTATTGATGTTAATAATTCACACACACACACACACACACACACACACACACACACACACACAAGGTCTCAGCAACATACTTCGCCCGCTGCCATCGTCAGGTAGGCCTCCTAGGGGGAAGAATTTGCCGTATATTTCCTTGAAGGTTTCCTCGGAGATGACCCCAGTCGGGCACTCCTGCTTGAACCCTCGGTACCTGGAAGATAAGTATATATGTAGCTGGTGATTAGGTAGCCTATATATCGTATGTTGCTTGAATATTGTGTGTATATGTATGTGGAAATAGCGCATATATTTAACTGTAATATAGGACACACACACACACACACACACACACACACACACACACACACACACACACACACACACACACATACACACACACACACACACACACACACACACACACACACACACACACACAACAATTAGGTCGTGACATTATCATTGATCATAATCATTTACAACACAGACAAAACTATACTTCATTGTTATAGTATGAACAAATCAGTAACATTTGATGAACAAGTTGGTGCATCAAATTTTAATTCATGTAGATTGTAAGTCTGTTGAAATAATAAATGTGCTGCTGGTTCCTGGTTCCAGTTTGAATATACAACTCACGTTATACAGATAAAGTAGAAGTAGTTGCTGTAGTTCCCTAAGATAAAGTTAGTACAATAACTCACATAAACTGTAGTTCCTCTTTGGTGAATCTTGTAGCTTCACTGAGCTGTTCTAACCCCTCTGGTCGGTACCTCAGAGGCACTAACTCAAAGTCCTCAAACTCTTGATCTGTAATAGAAAACGGAACTTTAAGCATCAGAGAAAATGAACCTTCACGGGGCATATTTCAAGGGTAACTAACCAAGATATTTACCATAAAATATACTGTACCCAAATACGCAAATGTATAAGTATGTGTAGAGAGAAGATCATCAAATAGCTTTTATCTTCTATAAGTGTAAGCTATTGAGACATTATTAGAATATTATATGTGTACCAGAGATCATGATATTTTTGCTGATAGTCACAACTTCTGTAACATGTCACAAATACTTCGCCTAAGTTAACATATTCTAACTTGTTGTAATTCAAGCGAACTTAACATTTGCTAATTATGTAAGAAGAGGTTGAATCAACGTAGTGGAATTAATGTGTGTGTGTGTGTGTGTGTGTGTGTGTGTGTGTGTGCGCGTAGAACTCAGGGAAAATGAGCCAAAATTGCCGTGGAAAACAGATTGCCTTCTATGGTCACGACTCATTCAGAGACCTCAAGGCGAGACACAACACAACGCCTGAAACGAGCAAAGTTGGTGCGTGGACGAGAGGCATCTGTTACCAGGACCTTCTCCTACTGTGTCTCTTACAGGCAGGTCTTATAGGGATGGTGCTCACTGTACTGGCACGAACACGAGAGAGAGAGAGAGAGAGAGAGAGAGAGAGAGAGAAAGAGAGCATTTATACGTAACACTCTGGCTTTCTTATTATTATACACTAGTGTTATATGGTATCGGAATATACAGGTCTAGTTGACTAAATGACTCGCTCACTGACGGAGTAAAGTGGATATATACGGAGGCGCATCTTTAGTACTTGAGTCACTGTGAGGAAGAGCGGCAGCTGAACTTACAGACAACTTTAGTGTATCCGTTTAATCTTAGCTCACGGGAGGGAGGTGAGGTAACCACGGTGATTTGTTCTTCCACTTTTAAGGATCTCTGTGCCACTGAAGATCGTATATTGTAAACAGATTTTCAGACTCTCAGTGCTGGTGAGAAGGGTGCACGAGTGGTCAGGGGTTCCTCGGAGAATTGCTGGAAATAGTTACAACAGTGTATACCCCAGACCCGCTCCCACTGTTGTTTGTAATTGGTTTGAGAGCCAGCGGCGGTGAGTTGCCCCTGGGAGTGAAACATGCTGAGTCTCACTGTTTGTTATGAAAACACTGAAGCAGAAATACACAGTTACCTGCAACTACCAATGTATTACGACGAAAACCAAGGGTACTTTGTATACACACACACACACACACACACACACACACACACACACACACACACACACACACCTAAATATAAACTCAGGGTTGAACAACTTTTGAACACTATTATATATATGCATGTGGCACAATATATGACACGCATTACACACACCCCTCCCCTCCTCCCCTTCAACTCCCCCCTCATTCCCCCCTCTTCTCCCCTCCCCTCCTCCCTTCAACTCCCACCCCTCATTCCCCCTCTTCCTCCCCTCCTCACCCCCTTCACTCCCAAATAAAACTATGATAAGAAATAGAAACACTAAACACAAAATCAGACAAAAACAATTCGAAAATTTCCCATAAATTCTAAATAAACAAAAAACAAATTCTGTGAAATTATTAAGGAATAAAAAAAAAAAATTCCATCCCTCCCCCTCAAAAAAATATCATTAATTCTGGAAAGGGTAAAATAAATTCTCACGCAAGAGAAAGTTAAAGGGTTAGGTTAGGTTAGGTTAGGTCTGGTTTTTTTCTAATTCTATCTGTCTGTCTAACTGTCTGTCTTTCTCTGTCTGACTGTTCTTCGTGTCTTTATCTCTCTGGCTAACTGTCTGTCTGTCTGCTTTTCTGTCGTCGTCTATTTGTCTGTCTGTCTCTTTGTCTCTACGTCCCTGTCTTTCTGTTTTTGTCTGTCTATTCGTCTCTTTGTCTATCTGTCTGCCTTTGTTTATGATTACGTCTGTGTTTTTCTTTTTGTTTGCTTGTGTTTATTTTTAATCTCTCTCTCTCTCTCTCTCTCTCTCTCTCTCTCTCTCTCTCTCTCTCTCTCTCTCTCTCTCTCTCCTACATACCAATCTGTCACTATAAGGGTCAAACTCCTCTATCCCCCATCACCCCTCCCCACACCCCTCTCCCTCTCCCCACACCCCTCTCCTTCCCTCTCTTTCCCTCTTCCTAATTTGCATAACACATTTCTTTATCATAGGAGCCAAAAAAAGAAGGGGATAATGTTTCATCCTCCTTCTGCCAGCTGATGAGTGAATGGCATCTGAAGGAGGGAGGCGAGTCTAAGGTAATGAGGCTAATTAGTGAGGTGATCCTTGACGGTAATTAAGAATCAAGGTGAAACTGGAGCCCAACCACAAATACAGGGAGAGGGGGGAGTGGAGGGTGGAAGGGGGTGGGAGGGAGGTGAGGGGTGGGAGGGAGGGAGGGAGGGAGGGAGGATGGGAAGGAATGATGGAGGGAGGGAAGGAAGGAGGGAGGGAGGGAAATCGTTATTTTCTTTGTGTTCTATTTTATTTTTAGAGTTTATACGCACTCGCGAGGTCCCTGGTTCGATGCCCAGGCAGGGTGAAACTATGGGCAAGTTTCTTTACGCCATTTGCCTCTGTCTACCCAGCAGTAATTGGGAACCTGGATGTTAATCGGTTTGCGGATCATGTTGCGGGGTAATGGTTAGCCAGTGCAGTTGGTGAGTTGTCCGGTCTTCTCGGACCGTTCCTTGACACTGGGTAATGCAACTCGTTAACTCAGGGTGTGGTTGTTGTGTTGGCGACAGCTTCTACACCTTGAACAAATTCACGCCTAGGAGGCCCTTGGGCCAGCCATCCTCGTTACACGAGGGTCAACCATTATTACTGTTTATCTACCTAAACCTTCCTTGTTCCTTATACATTTGCGTGTCTGTCTTCCAACTACCCCACCCATCCACCCCACCCACCACAATCATCCTCCCCACACCCAACCCACCCACTCTCCCCATCATACCCATCCATCCCCCCCCACCTCCTCCAATATCCCCATCCACCTGCACTCACTCCCCACCCCATCCACCTCCACCCATCCACGTTCACAACCCATTACAAGGAGTGAATACCTTCTAATAAGCACAGTGCCATGATAATAGGGAACGAGTGCCAAGGGAAAATGAAGTGCCACTCTAGATGACGTCATAATCTTGGTGTATCGCATTGGTTGACAACTCCGTCCTGTGGGTGGGTGGGTTGAATGAATAAGTGGAGTGGGTGAAACAGCGAGTAAAGGCATGGATGGGAGAGTTGTAGAGGGTCGCTGGGAGAGGGAAGGAAGGTGAGAAAGAGGGTGGGGAAAATGGGTGGATGGGTGGTTGTTTGTGTGTGAGAGAGAGGTTGAGGTGGACGGCAGTTAGAGAGGGGTCTAGGAGGGGGACGGTTGAGAGAGGGTCTGGGAGGGAGCAGTTGAGAGGAAGGTCTGCAGGAGGGACGTTGAGAGGGTCACAGGAGGGGGACGGTTGGGGAGAGGGTCACAGGAGGGGACAGTTGAGAGGGTCACAGGAAGGGGGCGGTTGAAAAGAGGGTCACGGGAAGGGGGACGGTTGAGAGGGTCACAGGAGGGGAGGCGGTTGAGAGGGGTCACAGAGGTGGGGGGCCCAGTTTGTGAGGGTCACAGGAGGGGGACAGTTGAAGAGGGTCACAGGAGGGAGCGGTCGAGAGGGTCACAGGAAGGGGGCGGTTGGGGGTCACAGGAGGTGGGAGCGGTTGAGGGAGGGTCTGGAGGTGGGAGCAGTTGAGAGGGTCACAGGAGGGAGTGGTTGGGGAGGGGTCACAGGAGGAGGGCGGTTGAGTGGGTCACAGGAGGAGAGCCGGTTGAGGGAAGGAAGAGGATCACAGGAGGAGGGAGCGGTTGAGGGTCTACAGAAGGGGGCGGTTGAAGAAAAGAGAGAGAGAGAGAGAGAGAGAGAGAGAGTCGCTCAGTCTTATGATAGCCAATCAGATCAAAGTGTCGGCCCTGGAGTCGTAAGTGGAACTCAAGTGGGAGGTTCAGGATACGAGCTCCTGAACCTGAACCTTCTGTCTGATTAAAGATAAATTTCAGTTTAATTATTTTTTCTTACTGATTTAATTTGATGTTTCTTTAAATGTTTAATGACACGTAGGTTTTTGTCTTATCTTGTTTTAATAATCTTTTTAGTCCGTGTGTGTGTGTGTGTGTGTGTGTGGTTTGATGAAAATGACCCGTAAATCAATGTACTCATCGATGATAAACGTGCACTTTTATTGACTGACAGAACAACCATCAGTCCTGAACAAAAGCTGATACCTTCTGCAACAAGAGAGCGGCGGCCCAGCGCAAATTTCGCAATCTAAAGAACGACTGTTTTAAAAATAAAGAGCGTTAAATGCAAAAACTTGCAGATCAACACAAGATGCGAAAATTTTTCAATTCCACTAAAACATTTTATATTGAACAATGCCTTCCGCCAGTGCCAGCCGTAAGCCAACCCGTAAAAGTTGACTGGGAACAAGAACTCAGAAATAAAAGGAAAGACAAAGAGAACCTCATCCATTAGAACCTCGTGTGAACCTTTGCTCAAGACCTCCTGCAGAGGTTCAGTCTCAGGGGAAGGCTCCTCCAAGACTAGTGGTAATAGTTTACAAAAGAGAGAGTAGCCCAGACGCCCAACAACCATGAGTGTCCCTGGAGAGCTGCGCCGCCTCAGTTGAAATATCATAGTCCCCCCTGAGCCGTGCTCTGTAATACAACTTGTTTATTGATTCAGTCAGGCGTTTTATTGTGCATAAAAAATGAATTTAATGCATTTAATTTATCTGTATGTATACGTGTATATTTCAGATGAAGAGTTAATTCACCTCCTACCTGTAGGTGGTATACACGAGGGTAAAGACGGTATTAAAGAGAGCTTCTGTGGTGTTTCACTCGGCCGTAACTCAGACCACCAACAGGTGTTTCCCCCCCACGTCTCTGAGAGCCAGCTGCTTACTTCAACAAACTCGCTGCAGCGCCACAAAACGACCTCTCTTATTGCTGTTTATTCTTTCCATGCGTTATGTATGACGTATCATTACGATTTTATACATATATTTGTGTACATAATACATAATACATGTATACGTACAGCTATACATATATTCATGCTGTAGAGGTTCATACAGTCACACAGCCGACGGGGAGATATATCACCCTTAACTCTTTATTAGCTCGTCTGGTGTATCAACTGACTGAGTTTACCTGCATAAAGTTGTTGAAACATACATACATACATACATACATACATACATATATACATACATACATATATACATACATACATACATACGACGAAACTTGGGCTCTGGCTGGAGTCAGAATGTGTTTGTTTGTTTGTTTGTATTCATGTATGTGTTTTCTTGCCAATCGATCTATTTATGTCTTTAATCTTCTTTTAATACTTCTTCCCTTCGTTTATTCGTTCTTCTCCCTTCTCTTATTCGTTCTTCTCCCTTCTCTCTCCCTTAACTTTTCGTACTTGTTTTTCCTCCCTTCTATCTCCCTTGATATATTTTGTACCCCAGAGCTGTCTACCCTCCCATCTCCCCTCCTCCTCCTCCCACCACCCTTCTCCCCTTCCCCATCCCCCTCCCATCTCCCTCCTCCTCCTCCACCACCCTTCTCCCCTTCCCCATCCCCTTCCATCTCCCTCCTCCTCCTCCCACCACCCTTCTCCCCTTCCCATCCCCTACCATCTCCCCCCTCCTCCTCCCACCACCCTTCTCCCCACCTCCCTTCCCCCATCTCCCCTCCTCCTCCTCCACCACCTTCTCCCTTCCTTCCCCCTACCATCCTCCCCTCCTCCTCCCTCCCACCACCCTTCTCCCTTCCCCTTCCCCAACCATCTCCCCCCCTCCCTCCTCCCACCACCCTTCTCCACCTCCCTTCCCCCCATCTCCTACCACAGTCTCCACCTAAGGGAGGAGATAAGACAGCCCCTTTACTCTCTTTGATTCAGGGAGAAGGAAGAGGAAGTGGACGGGAAGGAGGAGGAGGAGAGCAAGGCGAAGAAGGTGGATGCAGAAGAGGAGAAGAAAAAGAAGGGGGAGAAGAAGCAGGAGGAGAAGAAACAAAGAGGAAGAAGAATGGAGAGAGAGAGAGAGAGAGAGAGAGAGAGAGAGAGAGAGAGAGAGAGAGAGAGGAGAGAGAGCAGAAAAGGGGAAGAGGAGGGAAAAGAGGGAAAGAAGGAGAGGGAAAGAGGAGAGAGAGAGGAAAGAGGAAGAGGAGAAACGATGATAAATAATGTAATTCAGATAAGTTCTTAAAGACAACAAGGCAATAATGATGAGGCAATTGCAATGTGAAAAGATGCAGTGACTGTTGCAAAGGAACTGTGCTTGCAACAACAGGAATGTCTAACAGCAACAATATTATGCCTGTAAGAATGTGATCATGACGAGTGAAATATAAGACATTCTTGCAAAAATAAGAATGTGTGTGTACAAGTCATAATGCGTATAGGCAACAGAGTATGTATCAACAACGGGGTCTGCTTGCAATAACGGGAATGTAATTGCAACAACGGGTATCCACTCACAACAGAAGGACAGTACCCATAACACGGAAAAATAGCTTCAACTACGAAAGTACATTTGCAACAACGGAAATTTAGTTGTAAAAATAGTAACACGGGTCTAACAGCAATGACATACTTGAGATGACAGACAGGCTTGCAACAACAGTAATGTACTTACAACAGTATGAATGTGCTCCTATAACGGGGATATAACAGCTGTACTGTACGTGTAACAAAAGTAATAATAATAATAATAATAATAATAATAATAATAATAATAATAATAATAATAATAATAATAATAATAATAATAATAATAATAATAATAATAATAATAATAATAATAATAATAATAATAATAATTTCACATGGTTATTGCCACATGAAGAAACAAAATATAAGAACCCTGTAATTGCCCAACCCACTGGCTCAAGGCGCTTTCTTGCCCACCTCATAAAGGCCCAAATATTGTCCCGTGTGAAGTAACTTAAGGCAATATTGCTGCCGTGAATGAGGCTGAGTCTCTCATGAGTAAGTGATGGAGAAATGACTCATAAATGTGGTCGTAAATGAGTTTTTTTTTATATACAATATACTGAGTTACTTGTGTGTGTGTGTGTGTGTGTGTGTGTGTGTGTGTGTGTGATAACAAGCCAATTTAAATAACCACACGCAGTTTCTACGCCGTGTATTCATATCTATGCATTTCGTAATCTACAATCCAGTGTACACCATATCATCTTTCCCCGCCACACACACACACACACCCACACAGTAGTAAATATCATCTCAGGAGTCTATACTGATATAGCAATTTGCATGAATTCAATCACAGCGGCAGCCTGAGGGAGTCGTGCTAGGAATCCCATCACAGCAAACCTCTACTCTTTCAAGGATTTACACTGCTACGAGTTATACCTAATGTGTTATGGTAGGTGAGGGTGTAGGTGTGGGGTGAGGGTGTAGGTGTGGGGTGAGGGTGTGGGGTGAGAGTGTAGGTGTGGGGTAAGGGTGTAGGTGTGGGGTGTGGGTGTGGGGTGTGTGGGGTGAGGGTGTGGAGGTGTGGGTGAGGTGTGGGTGTGGGGTGGGGTGTAGGTGTGGGGTGTGGGTGTGGGTGTGGGGTGGGGTGTGGGGTGAGGGTGTAGGTGTGGGGTGAGGGTGTAGGTGTGGGGTAAGGGTGTAGGTGTGGGGTGTGGTTACGGGCGTGGATTTGAGGCTTTTTTGTGTATGGAGTATTGGGGCTCATGTGAGGGGTGTGGGTGTGTGGAGGTATTTTGGTGGGTGTGGGTATGGGCATGTGTGGGTGTGGGTGAAGGTTGTGGGTCGTGTGTGTGTGAGACATGGGTTTAGGTCGTTGGTGTGTGGTATGGTAGGAAGGAGATATAATACTTGTAGTAGCTGGCGTTTACCTATCGTCTACCTGTGGTCTACCTGCGGTCTACCTGACATATACCTGACATCTACCTGGAGTCTACCTAGTATTAGTTCTTGATATATAAGGAAGCCTCGGGTGACAACGTAATCAGCTAGACTGTTATTACAGGCTTCGGCTCTTCAGACAGCATCATTTATACATAAAGGATGAGAAACCGTTTTGAGGAGAGGCAGTACAGACCAGGTGATTCATGTTCCAAGCAGTACAGACCATGTGCTTCATGTTCCAGGCAGTACAGACCAGGTGCTTCATGTTCCAAGCAGTACAGACCATGTGCTTCATGTTCCAGGCAGTACAGACCAGGTGCTTCATGTTCCTGGCAGTACAGACCAGGTGCTTCATGTTCCAAGCAGTACAGACCATGTGCTTCCGTTCAGGCAAAGTACAGACCAGATGCTTCACGTTCCAGGCAGTACAGACCAAGATGCTTCACGTTCAGGCAGTACCAGACCATGTGCTTCATGTTCCAGAGCAGTACAGACCAGATGCTTCACGTTCAGGCAGTACAGACCAGGTCTTCATGTTCCCAATGATACCAGACCATGTGCTTCATGT